>NC_069499.1:1117420948-1117503448 GCF_027579735.1 Bombina bombina | reverse complement strand
AGATATCCATCAAAATAGGTTTTCAAGGTAAGTAGGGGTAGCTAAGTCGGACCTACTTGTCACATTCTGCAGTAGGTAGTACAACCAACTGGAACGATCACTAACATCTACTGCTCCTTGTGTAAGATAAAAATGTATGACCATCAAAAAAACATTAGCTAAATAGTCCTCTGTTACTCCATTTATCTTCAGTTATCTTGTCAGGCTGGGCAGAGATGGTGATTTTTAGAGTTACTGTAGATTTCAAGTTTCTAAGGACAAATTTGGCTATGATCTTATCATACAGTAACACTGTGTGCGAAATAGTAGTAAAACCCTTCAAATGGATAGGTCTATTCTCTTTAGAATACCACAACAATTTATAAGAGGGTCGTATCTGCACCATGTCTGCCTCTAATTGCACCCATAATATCTTGTTTTACAATAACACGGTCAGGGACATTCGAGCCTTGTAATAGCATAGTAAATTTTGGCACCCCCATTCTACTTGGTAGATTTGTAGCTTTATATTGAATAAGAATGACTTGACATTACATTTATTTGTTCATTCCTATAAATGTACATAAAACCCATCCTATGTGATCTAGATCTATACCTTTTTTATGTTTTATAAAAATAGTAAGACAGGTGGACCAGACTGGACCTTTTAAACCTAGTGAGTGATAGGCTCCTGATTGTCAGTCTTTGGATCAGTGTTATTCGTTTGGTACTTTATTTAGTTTCTCATGAAGATGGTTTGCTCAGCTTTTTTCCCCTCTGTACCAATGCTGACACCCTTTTGCTTAAACATGGATATCGGTCCAACCAAGGTTTTTAATAAAACTGATCTTTATTTTAATGCAACATGGTCCAACATTTAGATGTGCAACATTTCAATCTCACAATGAGATTCTAGCCATGCTTACAATAGTGTAACAATGATTTCCTTTTATAGTTTACACCTGTACACTTCACATCAAAAGCTTTAGTACCATCTTGTGGCCAAAAGCTAGTACAATTCCTTAAAAATTTAAAACAATCATTAAAGGGACAGTAAAGTCCAAATTAAAATGTCATTATTTAGATAAGGCATGACATTTTTAAACAACTTTCCAATTTATTTTTAAAAGCAAATTTGCTTTGTTCTCTTGGTATTCTTAGTTGAAAGCTAAACATAGGTAGGCTCGTATGCTAATTTTTAAGCCCTTGAAGGCTGCCTTTTATCTGAATGCATTTGACAGTTTTTCACAGCTAGATGGCGTTAGTTCATGTGTTGCCATATATATAACCTTGTGCTCATGCCCGTGGAGTTACTTATGAGTCTGCACTGATTGGCTAAAATGCAAGTCTGTCAAAAGATCTGAGATAAGGAGGCCATCTGCAGAAGCTTAGATACAAGGTAATCAGAGATAAAAAGTATATTAATATAACTGCGTTGTTTATGCAAAACTGGGGAATGGGTAATAGTGATTTCTTTTTAAAAAAATAATAATTTTTGGTGTTTACTGTCCCTTTAAAATCATACTTAGACTTGAAGGGAAGCAGACAAAATACATTTGGCACACCCAGGACAGGGTGTTTTCCCTCTATAGGTTGTACCAGCTGTAGATTGAGAGTAATTTTCCCCCCCCCCACCCACATACAGGAAAAATAAAATGGTTTGCTTGATAAAGTCTATGTTCTTTATCAGAGAAACATACAGGGAGGTCAAAGACAGACTAAAGACATTTTTAAGTATAGTACAAGATGAAAAAATAAAGAAGCCTCATCTTATTTTCGATCTATGGTATGTACAATTTGTCAATTGTTGTTTCAAGTTATAGATTTTGTAAAGACACCAAGCAGCGAGGATGACAGAAATAAGTTGTTAAAACAAAGCTAAATGGGGGGGCGGAGCCAGCAGGGCATGAGAGAGGACGCATTAAACAGTAGCTTCCGCAAAATCCTCTTAATAATGGCAATTTTAGCTAACTTGTGGCACCCAAACCAACATCTAGTGTCACTGTAGGAGCTTGTGTTCTACCCAGCAGATAGTTGAAGACCTTTTTTTTTTGCATGTCTGATGTGGCAATAGATTGCAAGCTCTTACAAAAAACGCAAGAGGAGAGTGGAAGGGGTGCCATTTTTTCCCTTATTGGGTGAGGCTAGAGACATGCAATTTAGCTGGGAAGCAGAGTTGTTCCGGATTTGTCATGAGCACTTTGAAAGATTGGACCGTACGTTGCTCTCTGCTTTTCAGGGGGAGCCGATCAGAAATTCGTCGGATGAAAAAGAGAACAGTGCGGCTGAGAAGTCAGTGAAGACCATATCAGTCACATGTTACGCAGCTATAGGCTGTGCAGATCTACATAGAGGTCCGAAGAATACAAGTTTACAGGATGTCTATATCGCAGATCGAGTGGTGAACCTTGCTGAGATGGGAATATGCAAGACGCAAGCATCTGTATTTTAAAAACCCTACTGTCAACAAGTTTTCCTGCTTTGAACAGACTCGTTAAGCCTCTGGCTGATTCTCTGCTGGAGCTACAGCCGCAGCACGCAGATCCTGTCCCACACGTAACCCAATGCCCAAGATTTAAGATATCATCCTTCAGAAACGTCACTCCATCTATACCTAAAGCTGAAGGGACATCGAAACTTACTCCGTGGAACAGCATGCAACTGCTCAGTCTGTATACCTTACAGAGACTATACCCAGCGCTTCGTTCTTGCGTGGGATAGAACACTAACTCCATTGGCACGCTGTGTCGCAGTTATATCTCTCATCTCAGTTGAACACTGACAGGGAGTTTGCATACAAATGGACAGCTTGCCTGAGCCACAAAAAATAATAGAACTGCCTTACCCTACCGTTATTATAGTTCATTTTGGTTAGTTTTCAATGTTTGCTGTGGGCATATTTTGTCGGTTGTGCTGTGTTGAAGTGCTTTAAACTGGAAGCTTGCATGTAAGAGAATATACATTGCGGTCTTTATACTGAAGCAAGGAACAGGGGTGCTGGGGCGACATTATTGTTTTTCTTGTGATTCTTACTTACAGCAGAGATTGGGTAGCCTTTTTCCCCCAAACTTAACTAATGAGACTTAGACATTTGCTAGATATCTCCCGTGATATTTACCCAGCTTTGCCTCACGACAGACTAGGGATTTAAATTCAAATATCTAGCAATAAGTAAATACCAACTGTGACCACTAGAGGGGAGTCTAGGATTAATCACAGCTCTCCATTTGCATTAGATGTACGTGAAATTAATCTGGTCTAGTCTTTACAATTACTACATTACTATTTGACATGTCTCCTATAACTTTGCATTTATTTCATGGTAACTTTGCCTGCTGGCTGCTGTCTTATTTAGTTAAAGGGAACAGTAACATTCCACTGGTTTTCTGCACTGCAATATGACAATTACTATCTATCAAATACAGGTGAGAACTTTGTTTCTGTAATACTCATTCTAATAGAGAAGTATAAGTATATTGCATTGTGATCTAGGTCTGTTGATAATTGTGAAAGCTACTTCACTTATGGATCTATGTAATTAGCAATCCTCTTAAAAATGTTCTATTTGCTAGATGACTCCACAAATGTGTATACTACAGAATATCCTGCCATTTTTTTTTAAATAATATTTTTTATTGAGGTAATGAGTTATTACAAGAAGAAAAACAGAAAATATGTCCAGCTATATCATAAGTTTGAAGAATACATCTTAACAATTCTCCTACAGATAGTAAGTTTGAATCCAACCTTTAAAACAGTAATATTACAATAGTAAGCGCCATGTCTACTGTATACAAGTAAGTAAAGGTTCAAATCAGGCAAAGTACGAAGATCATCAGTGAGGATATCATTTCTGGCGAAGAATATAGGAGCATCTCTAAAGAGAAAATTGTAAACTGTATGATATATAGCATTGAGAGTAATAGAAAGGCCATGGATGTGAAGGATGTGGGTAGCTAGGACATATAATAACAAAACCTCTTTTTATAACCTTTGGCAAAGTTAAGGTAAGAATGGTCCCCATATTGCTAAGAAAACATATAGTAATTTGTCTATTCTAAAGAAGTTGGAGCACAATGGGGGTTAGTGTGATGGTTTTATTTGGGGGGAGGGAAGTTCAGCGGGCAAGAGCCGCTCTAAATGTAAGAGGGGAGGAGGGGGGGTGCGGAGCCTGATAGAGAGAAAATCTAAAGGGGCTGTTGGATCTCCAGGTATAGCTTCCTGAAGAAATTACGTATATGGGAATAAGCTAATACCTACCATATATAACTTAGTGTGGGAGCTCAGTCAAATGTAGAACAGATAATGTTTGTAAGATTAGGATAATGTGGGATATATGTAATTTAATGTGTATGTACAAACGTAAGCAGTCTAGTTATTACTTTTAGGCTAATATCCACTCTATCGCATGGGACCTGGTGTAAGAGGGGTGAAGGTGGTCAGGGAGTAGCCTCCATGGGACTACACTCTAAATAGGATTTCAGCATAGTAATTGAGAGCTAAGTGTACGGTTACATTTCTATTGCTATATAACAACTGATACGTCACAATTTTGAGTCACACTAAAGATATATTATTCTGACCTGATAAAAGTACCATAGTTCAAGCTTGAGTTGATTTGTGTATAATAAAAGCTGTAAAAAGATATGCATGGACACCATATAGGGGCATGATCATTCATCTGGTGAAAGAAAAGGCCTGTATGGGCTATTAGAAAATTATACCCAGAGCAGCTAGTCGTGGATATCGGAGAGCTGTTCATTTTATTGGAGACAAAATTACGCCTTATGGTGTATATAGAAGAGTGTCTCGACTACTGAGATGTGACCAATTCGGGTGAGCTAGAGTAACATAGCCCAAATGACTGGCTATAATGTAATACAACCCCACCTAGCCTTATGAGAAATAGTGACTACAGTTAGAGCTGGGATTCATGAAAATGAATGCTAAGAGCTGTGTCCTGGCTAGGACTTAACACGTTGTGATGTATCTTACTAAGTGAAGGATTTTGTGGTCGTTAGTTTGAGTAAATAGCAGTAGGCATTGACCATGTTTCCCCCTCTTTGTGTCCTTTAAACGGGTATCTGTGCGAGGTTGTTGCTAACAGTAAAATAGGATATATTATTTAAAGTGAGTTAACTTTAATAAAAGCCTTACCCAAGGTCAATAAAAGGTGATTCAAATGATCATATCTATAGTTTTAGACTATCAACTAGAAATTAGTTAGTAACTCAGGGGCATCTAACAAAGTGTATTACTAATGTAGTATATAAGCAATAACTAGTGTTTATATTAACATGTATAGCATCCAAGAAAAATAAAAATAAAAAATAAATATCCCAGACAATGTATGTCTTTATCCGACTCCTGAAGGTGGGAGGTCTGAGGAGGAAGCAATAACCTATAATCACAGGGCTTGTGAGAGGTATTCATCATAAGTCCCAAATACATAGTACCCCATAAGATATATTTAGTGCCTTTATAGGAATAGAATTTCTCCAACATTGGTGTGTCCGGTCCACAGTGTCATCCATAACTTGTGGGAATATTCTCTTCCCCAACAGGAAATGGCAAAGAGCACAGCAAAAGCTGTCCATATAGTCCCTCCTAGGCTCCGCCCACCCCAGTCATTCTCTTTGCCGCTGAACAAGCAGCATCTCCACGGAGATGGTGAAGAGTATGTGGTGTTTAGTTGTAGTTTTTTATTCTACTATCAAGAGTTTATTTTAAAATAGTGCTGGTATGTACTATTTACTCTGAAACAGAAAAAGATGAGTTCTGTTTGTGAGAGGAATATGATTTTAGCAGCAGTAACTAAAATCGTTTGCTGTTTCCACATAGGACTGTTGAGATGAGATAACTTCAGTTGGGGGAAACAGTTGGCAGACTTTTCTGCTTAAGGTATGACTAGCCATATTTCTAACAAGACTGTAATGCTGGAAGGCTGTCATTTTCCCCATCATGGGGACCGGTAAGCCATTTTCTTAGTCTCAAACAGAATAAAGGGCTTAATATGGGCTATAAAACTGGTAGACACTTTTATGGGCTAGATCGATTGCTTTATTTGGGCATTTTATACAGCTTGATGTTGAAATTCACACTTTATAACTTTGGGGAACGTTTTTTACGTCAGGCACTGGTTTAGACACCTTCCCAGTCAGGAAGGGCCTTCTATGTAGTAGGCAGAGCCTCATTTTCGCGCCATTACTGCGCAGTTACTTTTGAGAGCAGGACATGCAGCTGCATGTGTGTGGGTCTGGAAGTGGTTGAAAAGGTTCCTAGAAGGCTTCATTTGGTATCGTATACCCCCCTGGGTTTGGTAAAGTCGCAGCAAAGGCTGTAGCTGGGACTGTAGAGGGGTTAAAACTGTAAACGGCTCCGGTTTCGTCATTTTAAGGGTTAAAGGTCTGAATTTGGGGTGCAATGCTTTGAATGCTTTAAGACACTGTGGTGAAAATTTGGTTAAAATTGAACAATTCCTTCATAGTTTTTCACATATTCAGTAAAAAAGTGTGCCCTGTTTAAAATTTAAAGAGACAGTAACGGTTTTGTTTTAAAACGGTTTTTGTATTTTATTGACAAGTTTAAGCCTGTTTAACATGTCTGTGCCTTCAGATAAACTATGTTCTGTATGTATGGAAGCCAATGTGTCTCCCCCTTCAAAATTGTGTGATAATTGTGCCATAGCGTCCAAACAAAGTAAGGACAGTATTGCCACAGATAGTAAAGTTGCCCAAGATGATTCATCAGATGAAGGGAGTAGACATAGTTCTACATCATCTCCTTCTGTGTCTACACCAGTTTTGCCCACGCAGGAGACCCCTAGTACTTCTAGCGCGCCAATACTTGTTACTATGCAACAATTGACGGCAGTAATAGATAACTCCATAGCAAATATTTTATCCAAAATGCCTGCATTTCAGAGAAAGCGCGATTGCTCTGTTTTAAACACTGTAGAGCAGGAGGGTGCTGATGATAATTGCTCTGTCATACCCTCACACCAATCTGAAGTGGCCTTGAGGAAGGTTTTGTCAGATGGGGAAATTTCTGATTCAGGTAGAATTTCTCAACAGGCAGAACCTGATGTTGTGACATTTAAATTAGAGCATCTCCGCGCACTGCTTAAGGAGGTGCTATCTACTCTGGATGATTGTGACAACCTGGTCATTCCAGAAAAATTGTGCAAGATGGACAAGTTCCTAGAGGTTCCGGTGCACCCCAACGCTTTTCCTATACCCAAGCGAGTGGCGGACATAGGGAATAAGGAGTGGGAGAAGCCCGGCATACCTTTTGTCCCCCCTCCTATATTTAAGAAATTATTTCCTATGGTCGACCCCAGAAAGGACTTATGGCAGACAGTCCCTAAGGTCGAGGGGGCAGTTTCTACACTAGCTAAGCGCACTACTATTCCTATCGAGGATAATTGTGCTTTCAAAGATCCTATGGATAAAAAATTGGAGGGTTTGCTTAAAAAGATTTTTGTACAGCAAGGTTACCTCCTGCAACCTATTTCGTGCATTATTCCTGTCACTACAGCAGCGTGGTTCTGGTTCGAGGAACTAGAAAAGTCGCTCAGTAGAGAGACTCCGTATGAGGAGGTTATGGACAGAATTCACGCACTTAAGTTAGCTAATTCCTTTATTTTAGATGCCGCTTTGCAGTTAGCTAGATTAGCGGCGAAAAATTCAGGGTTTGCAATTGTGGCGCGCAGAGCGCTCTAGCTAAAGTCTTGGTCAGCGGATGTATCTTCCAAGACAAAATTGCTTAATATCCCTATCAAGGGTAAAACCCTTTTTGGGCCAGAATTGAAAGAGATTATCTCAGACATCACTGGGGGTAAGGGCCACGCCCTCCCACAAGATAGGCCTTTCAAGGCCAAGAATAAGTCTAATTTTCGTTCCTTTCGCAATTTCAGGAACGGACCGGCCTCCAACTCTGCAGCCTCTAGACAAGAGGGTAATGCTTCGCAAACCAAACCAGCTTGGAAACCGATGCAAGGCTGGAACAAGGGTAAGCAGGCCAAGAAGCCTGCTGCTGCTACCAAAACAGCATGAAGGAGTAGCCCCCGATCCGGGACCTGATCTAGTAGGGGGCAGACTCTCTCTCTTCGCTCAGGCTTGGGCAAGAGATGTTCAGGATCCCTGGGCACTAGAAATAGTTTCTCAGGGTTATCTTCTGGAATTCAAGGAACTACCCCCAAGGGGAAGGTTCCACATGTCTCACTTATCTTCAAACCAAATAAAGAGACAGGCATTCTTACATTGTGTAGAAGACCTGTTAAAAATGGGAGTGATACACCCAGTTCCAACTGTGGAACAAGGAATGAGGTTTTGCTCAAATCTGTTTGTGGTTCCCAAAAAAGAGGGAACTTTCAGACCAATTCTGGATTTAAAGATTCTGAACAAATTTCTCAGAGTGCCATTGTTCAAAATGGAAACTATTCGAACGATTTTACCTTCAATCCAGGAGGGTCAATTTATGACTACCGTGGATCTAAAGGATGCGTATCTACATATTCCTATCCACAAAGATCATCATCAGTTCCTAAGGTTCGCCTTTCTGGACAAACATTACCAGTTTGTGGCTCTCCCATTCCGGCTAGCCACTACTCCAAGGATTTTCACAAAGGTACTCGGGTCCCTTCTAGCGGTTCTAAGACCAAGGGGCATTGCAGTGGCACCTTACTTGGACGACATTCTGATACAAGCGTCGTCTCTTTCAAGGGCAAAGGCTCACACAGACATCGTTCTGGCCTTTCTCAGATCTCACGGGTGGAAGGTGAACATAGAAAGAGTTCCCTGTCTCCGTCGACAAGAGTTCCTTTCTTGGGGACATTAATAGATTCTTTAGAAATGAAGATTTTCCTGACAGATGTCAGAAAGTCAAAACTTCTAAACGCTTGTCAAGTTCTTCACTCTGTTCCACGACCTTCCATAGCTGCATGGAAGTAGTAGGGTTGATGGTTGCAGCAATGGACATAGTTCCTTTTGCGCAAATTCATCTAAGACCATTACAACTGTGCATGCTGAAACAGTGGAATGGGGACTATACAGACTTGTCTCCAGTGATTCAAGTAGATCAGAAGACCAGAGACTCACTCTGTTGGTGGCTAACCCAGGATCACCTGTCCCAGGGAATGAGCTTCTGCAGACCAGAGTGGGTCATCGTCATGACCGACGCCAGTCTAGTGGGCTGGGGCGCGGTCTGGGACTCCCTGAAAGCTCAGGGTCTATGGTCTCTTCTCCCGATAAACATTCTGGAACTGAGAGCGATATTCAATACTCTCAGGGCTTGGCCTCAACTAGCAAAGGCCAGATTCATAAGATTCCAATCAGACAACATGACGACTGTTGCTTACATCAACCATCAGGGGGGAACAAGGAGTTCCCTGGCGATGAGAGAAGTGACCAAGATCATAAAATGGGCGGAGGATCACTCCTGCCACCTATATGCGATCCACATCCCAGGAGTGGAAAACTGGGAGGAGGATTATCTGAGTCGTCAGACATTCCATCCGGGGGAGTGGGAACTCCACCCGGAGATATTTGCCCAGTTGACTCAATTATGGGGCATTCCAGACATGGATCTGATGGCGTCTCGTCAGAACTTCAAGGTTCCTTGCTACGGGTCCAGATCCAGGGATCCCAAGGCGACTCTAGTGGATGCATTAGTAGCGCCTTGGGCCTTCAACCTAGCTTATGTGTTTCCACCGTTTCCTCTCATTCCCAGGCTGGTAGCCAGGATCAAACAGGAGAGGGCCTTGGTGATCTTGATAGCTCCTGCGTGGCCACGCAGGACTTGGTATGCAGACCTGGTGAATATGTCATCGGCTCCACCATGGAAGCTACCTTTGAGACAGGATCTTCTTGTACAGGGTCCATTCGAACATCCAAATCTAGTTTCCCTCCAGCTGACGGCTTGGAAATTGAACGCTTGATTTTATCTAAGCGTGTGTTTTCGGATTCTGTGATAGATACTCTGGTACAAGCCAGAAAACCTGTAGCTAGAAAAATTTACCATAAAATATGGAAAAGATATATCTGTTGGTGTGAATCCAAGGGATTCTCATGGAGTAAGATCAAAATTCCTAGGATCCTTTCTTTTCTTCAAGAAGGTTTGGATAAGGGATTATCAGCGAGTTCTCTAAAGGGACAGATTTCTGCTTTATCTGTCTTGTTACACAAACGACTGGCAGCTGTGCCAGATGTTCAAGCTTTTGTTCAGGCTTTGGTCAGGATCAAGCCTGTTTACAGACCTTTGGCTCCTCCCTGGAGTCTGAATTTAGTTCTTTCAGTTCTTCAAGGGGTTCCGTTTGAACCTCTACATTCCATAGATATCAAGATGTTATCTTGGAAAGTTCTGTTTTTGGTTGCTATTTCTTCTGCTAGAAGAGTTTCTGAGTTATCTGCTCTGCAGTGTACTCAGCCCTATCTGGTGTTCCATTCAGATAAGGTTGTTTTGCGTACTAAACCTGGTTTCCTTCCAAAGGTTGTTTCCAACAAGAATATTAACCAGGAAATAGTTGTGCCTTCTTTGTGTCAGAATCCAGTTTCAAAGAAGGAACGTTTGTTACACAATTTAGATGTAGTTCGTGCTTTAAAGTCCTATTTAGAAGCAACAAAGGATTTCAGACAAACGTCTTCTCTGTTTGTCGTTTATTCTGGCAAAAGGAGAGGTCAAAAAGCTACTGCTACCTCTTTCCTTTTGGCTGAAAAGCATCATCCGATTGGCTTATGAGACTGCTGGACGGCAGCCTCCCGAACGCATCACAGCTCACTCTGCTAGGGCTGTGGCTTCCACATGGGCCTTCAAGAACGAGGCTTCTGTTGATCAGATATGTAAGGCAGCGACTTGGTCTTCCCTGCACACTTTTGCCAAATTCTACAAATTTGATACTTTTGCTACTTCGGAGGCTATTTTTGGGAGAAAGGTTTTGCAAGCCGTGGTGCCTTCCGTTTAGGTAACCTGATTGGCTCCCTCCCTTCATCCGTGTCCTAAAGCTTTGGTATTGGTTCCCACAAGTTATGGATGACGCTGTCGACCGGACACACCAATGTTGGAGAAAACAGAATTTATGCTTACCTGATAAATTACTTTCTCCAACGGTGTGTCCGGTCCACGGCCCGCCCTGGTTTTTTAATCCGGTTTGATGAATTTCTTTCTTTAACTACAGTCACTACGGCTCCCTATGGTTTCTCCTGTTTTTCTCCTGTCCGTCGGTCGAATGACTGGGGTGGGCGGAGCCTAGGAGGGACTATATAGACAGCTTTTGCTGTGCTCTTTGCCATTTCCTGTTGGGGAAGAGAATATTCCCACAAGTTATGGATGACGCCGTGGACCGGACACACCGTTGGAGAAAGTAATTTATCAGGTAAGCATAAATTCTGTTTTTTGTTTTATAACAATGGCTACAGTCAGCCAAAAGTGCTATGCGGATACTATAAATCCTCTACATGTGGTTTAGTGCAATAGTGAGCAATTGCTCATGTGATATGGAGTAAACACGTTGAACAGGGTATTTATATGACAATTGAATTTAACACTTACTAAACATCAGATTAAGAGCCTAAATTACACAGAGGATTGGATGAGTGGCTATAGAGATACATATTAAAACTCACCAATAAAAATAATGTCTAACTACAGGCAATTATAGAAATGATCATTTGTAAGGCAACATTTAAGGGTAAAAACAAACATTTAAAGATGACAAAACAATATCACCTAAGAGAGTAGAATTTAGGCATTAAACAAATAACCAAGAGTCACTGTAGGGATTTCTAAGGGGCCGGTAAAGTTGATGATCTGATATTAGTATCATTATGCAGCGAGGGAGAGTGAGAAATAGTGTTCCCCTATAAAGTCAACCTTTGAGGGACAAAGTGTCACTGATTATATTACCCGATACCAATCCTACAGCCTTGCGTGGTCTGGGTGACTCCGCAAACTTATAGGGCCTGTGATTGAAGTCCATATACTCCAAGAAAGATATGCGCTGTATATAGCGCTAAGCGAAGGGAGTATCCTGACTTGTAGAGATATTCAGCTGGAGGCAGAAAGGCTTCGACTGGCCGGGTTGAGATTCTCACCTTTTGGTAATCGCGCTGTGAGCCTTGGCACGAACACTGCTAACGGAGTCACATTGGTTGGGTGGCTGAATGGTGCCTTGTGTAACGGACCCCCCGGTAGTGGTTCCTCTAATGAAGGTCTTCTCATTCCAAGTCTGCTCCGATTTGTTATCCACAAAGGTTGTGCAGGTCCCATTTCCCTGTCACGTGAAGGGATACCATTAGCTGTGTATCCTACCATTTTTTAACATATTAAAAGCTTCATATGTCTCTGTATACCTTTGTTGATACACATGAAACATATGCCTACCTGCTTTATATTTCTGCTATTGCCTAGCTCCTAATTTAATATTACAATGTAGTTATATTTACTTGTTGGTTGGCAAGCTCTTGTTGTTTGGGGCAGTTAATCCTATTTATGTATATATCTATATTTGTTTATTTGCTATTTACCCCCAGTAGCTGCTTCATATGGAATTTTATTAGGCATATAAGTAACCCCTAGATCTCAGCTGACCCACTATTGAAACTTAATGATTAACACCTAGTTTACTCCTTGTGCCGGACAGATGCCCTGTATTGCTAGTTGTAATTCTATCCCATGGTAATTTTCACCTTTTTATTAATCTAAACAAGACTTTAGTCATAACCTGTCAAATGTGTTAACAGCGCCTCCTCTAGTGTAAAGAAAAATGTAATGGTAGGTATCTGGCATCCATGGAGTGCGGCACCGCATATAAAGTCTACTATATGATTGTATGTGTGCAGAAGTGTGCTGTACAGCAAAAGCATATGACATTCTCCTTCCTTGATCTTGATTGTTTTTGAACTCAATGTATAACTCTTCTATGGTATTTGAGGTCTAAGATACATACACCCTAATGTTCACTTTTCAGGATCCAACATGTTTTCAACCCTAACGTTTTTGGTACTCACTAACTACAGATTATGATTATATGACCCAGAACAGCATGGTATTCACTGACAATTCCTAAGGCATAGATTAGCTACATCTTTGTGGTTAATTATACTACCATGCAGCAGTTAGTCTATTCTGTTTTATTGTAATTAGCTCAATTCTGAGCCTAACCTTAAAACCAGGACTATCTCATATCTTATGCCTACTGGTCCTGTGTGGTTGCGCCGCCGGCGGCCGAGGCGGTGTTCCATACACGACACACTCAATAGCTTTTTAGTATGAGACTAGCTCTATTGATTATAATATACTAGCTGTGCTGGGCTGTTTGCACATACGCGGTACTATCTATTAGGGCTGTCAAAAATAATCGTTTTGACGATGCATCGCGATGCGGCATCAAACGATTCTGCATCGATGCGGTGAGGTTCGAGAATCGATTCACGTTACCCACGTGACCCCGCCTCCAGGACAAGTAACAGTGCGTGGTACAGCGTTTTGACGTCACGTCACCCAATAAAGCAACATGGGCGCTCCATGGGCTGTCTCTACATATACAGTTCAGAATTGGTATCATAGTCCGACAGTTAGACCCAATGTTGATGCGATGTGCTGTGCAGCCTTACTCCAAAGCATTTGACAGCTTTCCAGTGCAGGCTGGCCCTACACTAACGCTATTATCTCCCTGCGCTCTTCCATGACCTGCATAAACTATATCATATAGAGGAGTCTGGTTGTTGGTTTCCACTAAATTAGATGCAGCCCAGCCCAGCAAACAATTAGTTCACTTTCATGCAACTATCTGTAATTTATGCCCCTAGGGATTTCTCCACAATAGATTAACATTATTGAATTATCACCTCCTGCCCCCCCTATATAATAAACCTCCTATATCAGGAGGGTTAAATATGCGGTTTTTCTATTCTATACCGCACCCTAATTACTGCCTTTATAAGTTAGCACTGCAATATTATGTGATACTGTTTTTTATTTTCCTTACCCAGCGCAACAGAATTGTCTAGTAACAATGACTATCTGCAGTTTTTGAATGTATTGCACCATATCTATATCTCCTTCTATGTTACTTATTTATAGGAAAATAAATCCTCCTCTATAGTATTTAAAACTCTGCATGGTCCATAAGAGGCCCTAACTGTTAATGGAGGAATCTATGCTTGTTATAAAAAGAGGTTCTACCTTTATTTTGTACTATGTTTCTCCTGTTTTACACTTTTAAACGTTATGTATTGTTATTGTCTCCACTGGAGAATACTTGGTAAATTGTCATTCCTACTTTGATGTTAATGTACCTGTTGAAAACCTCAATAAAAATATAATTTAAAAAAAAACAAAAAAAAAAAAAACCACTAAAAAGAAATCTACAGCCACAAATTAGATTACAGAAAAGATTTTATTTAGAGCTCTTGTGGGTCTATGTAGCCTTAGATTTGGCATATACCATAGATACCACTGAATAATATTCATACACCTATTGCATATATGTATATGATACTGTAATCTATATTTATTATTTGGCTTTAGTACAGCTCATTCATTAATTTGCATCTGACAAATATTCGGCACAGATCAAAAAAAGAAAAAAGCGAAATGTTTTGGATAAATATATTGGACACCAAAAGGGTTAAATAGAGATTTTCACTGATCTCTTTTTTGTGAATGTGAAAGAATAAATGCAGCCGCACTAGATTATTGTATAGAAGTGTATGATTTTATTATTTTTTTACATCTTTAAGGAATTGTGCTACCTTTCTTTTTGGCAACTAGTTGGCACTACAGCATTTGATGTGAAGTGTACCAGTGTTATCTATGAATGTTAATCATTGGTAAATAGTTTAGCTAGACTGATGAACGATAAAGTGCCTGGCAAGCACAGCCCATTTCAAACAAGGTGCTGTCTTCATACGGTGAAACTTCGTACCCCACGCCTGATGTCTTCACTTCTCCTGCAGTTTTAGGACACTGGTACTTATGTCCCTTCTCCCACCTATTCTATGTATAATGTTCTTCTCTCTCACGTTTGTGCATTCTTGCTGTTTTCTTTCCTTCTTATTGCTTGTGACGTACAGGGTTTACCAGCCCTGCAACAGTCAACAGTTTTTCACAGAAAGGGTTAACTGAACCTTTCCACCTTGGCCAGTTTGTCACAGTTTAGCTACTTCAGGCAAGCATGTAACTTAGTCTGTACTAGACTTGGAAAATGTGCAAACTCCCTTTTAATGCAACTCACACTAAACTATCTCTGCTGCCACCACTTTAAGATTATTTTTTGGGAAATGCAAAATAAAAAAACCCAGGCTAACAGATTAAAAAATCCTAAAACACAATTTGGAAAAAATCAACTGACCCCCCCCCCCCCCACCACCACCACCACCACCAGAATGTAGTATGCAAAAACTAGTTCTGGTACGTTTTGAAAATTTAGCAGAAAAGAAAATGCAAAGAGAGAAAAAAAAACATCCTAAAATCATTAGGTCTTTGACATTACTGAACCTTCATATTTTACATTCACTCCCTATTCCCTCATCTAGTTTATGTGCTCATTTTCCTCTCTCATCTACCTCTGTTGCTCACTTCCAGGGCCGTGTGGTTGAGAATATATCAAAGAGATGTGGGGGTTTTCTACGCAAACTGAGCTTGAGAGGCTGTCTTGGAGTAGGTGACAATGCTCTCAGGTAAAGTCCCTGGATTTAATTGGGTGTGTTAACTTCTCGTCTATTTTTATTTGTTTTTTTTCTCTTATTGATTTATTTTATTTTTTATTTTTTCTCTCATACAGAACATTTGCCCAAAACTGCAGAAATATAGAGGTGCTAAATCTAAATGGCTGCACCAAAATCTCAGACATGTGAGTAAGGGCAAACTTATGCAGACTCGTATGAAAGACAATGACTACAGCTTGACAACAAAGAGTTGACTACTTTTTTGTTTCCCCTCCTTCACAGGACCTCCTCTAGCCTCAGTAAATTCTGCAGTAAGTTGAGGCATCTAGATCTAGCATCATGCACCTCTATCACTAACCTGTCTCTCAAAGCTCTTAGGTAAGTGGTAGAGAGGTCTTGGATGGTAAAACTTTTAGTTGAGATTGTTGTATGTGGGATTCTTCTTCTAATAATAAAAGCAAGACTGTGCACAAATTGGTAACGGGAGTAAATTGGAAAGGCTCCAATATACTTCCAGCTCCTACTGAGCGTGCTCCCAAAGTGCACAGTGTTATACATATATACATTTTGTGATTGGCTGGTGGCTGTCACATGATACAGGGGGAGGGTATTTCGGATTAAATTTGAAATTTGCAAGAAAATATTCTACTGCTCATTCCTAATTCAGTGCTATTGGATTGTCTCTTTATTGTGTATTTGTCAGTTATTCAGTTATATTTAATTTATTGATCCTTTTTAATATAATGCTTTAAAAAATAACAAAAAAGCACAAGTAATTTGTGACCCTAGGGTTAAGCCACATGTTAGTCTAAAATTATACCCAGGCTATTTAAAAAAATATATATCTGCATATTTTGTTACTACACAAATTAGACGTTTTTTTTTAAATATTTATGTGCTTTTAATCTTGATACATTTCCTTACAAGATGCTTGTTTAGAGTAGGTTACTAAAAAATAAATCTTGCATTATGTTTATAGTATTTTTACAGAGATTTTAAAATGGTTTAGTAATTGTTAATCATTTAAAACTCACCTTCTCGTCATAAGCCTGGAGCCTGTTACTTCCCTCACTACATTTAACACCAGGAATCTTTCCGACACATGTTAGGCTTCAACTGAAAGTTTTACCCTATATAGATAAAATTACTTAGCAAAAAAACATTGAAAACCTAAACGCTTGTTTTAAATTATCAAATGTTTAAAAGCAAGAGATGCACATATTTATAATTAATACAATTTTGACCAGTGATGATGTCATCAACATCATGTGTAATGTCATCAATGATATTGATTTTATGCAAAGATAAGGGGGAAGTTGGGCCAATTTAAGTTAAGAATTTCCTTGCTTTTAGATGTTTGATAGAAAACTTAAACTCTGGCTTTAACTTTTTTTTTTCCCCAGAGAAATTAAGAGAAAAACACACAAATAAATATTACACTTGCTTTAAACACATATATTTATATTACAAGTGTTTGTTATTTATTTACATTTTAGAAGGAAATAAAAATAGAAAACATTTTTCATACCGGTGCTGACAGTCCATGATCTATTACTTCAGAGATTTACTCTTCTCTACCACTAGGAGGACGCAAAGATTCCTAAACCCAAAGAGCCCTATATAACCCCTCACACATACTTCAATCTTTGCCTCCGCTGGAAGTAGTTGAAGAATGAAGATGTGCAATTGATTCTTCAGAAAGAGGGGTTTTTGGTCTTTATTGAGGCCCTGTTTCCCCTCAGAGTACAGTGCTGGTCATAGAGATGTATATGGGGTATGGTTTGATTAAAAAAAACAAAACACATTTTTCATTAAAGGGACAGTTTTCTCAAGAAATGTCTCCACTTTAATTTGTTCCCAATGATCCACTTTACCTGCTGGAGTGTTTTAAACTGTTTACAAGTATTTTATTTACCCTTATATTGGCATTTAAAATAGTTAAATTGGGCTGTTGTATCCCCACCTATTCTGAAAGTTTCTGGCATTAGGTCCAAGCTATAGATAAGCTGTGTAAACACAGCCACCAGAAGAAATTACACTCCCAGTGGGATTTAGAAGAGATAAGTTAATACAATGTTGATTTCCTTCTTAATATAAGAAGTCCACGGCTTCATTCCTTACTGTTGGGAAATACTGATACTGGCCACCAGGAGGAGGCAAAGACACCCCAGCCAAAGGCTTAAATACCTCTCCCACTTCCCCCATCCCCTAGTCATTCTTTGCTTTTCATCACAATCCATGAAGATATTTCTAACCAACCAGAGATGTTGCAAGCTAGCTTCGGCATGTCTTGCCCTCCGGACCTCATTAAGGCGATCTGTAGCTCAATGTATGGAGGTAATTGGTCTCATGGTGTCCAGCATGGACATATTTCCCTATTGCCAGGTTCCTTCTCAGACCATTACAGCTGTGCATGCTGCGGCAGTGGAACGTCGATCATTCGGATCTGTCTCAACAGATTTCCCTAGACAGCCGGTCAAGAGAATCGCTCTCTTGTTGGCTCTGTCCACATCATCTGTCCTGAGGGACATCCTTTCTAAGACCATTCTGGGAGATTGTGACTACGGCCGAGAGTCTATCAGTATGTGGAGCTGTTTGGGGTGCAAAGAAGGCACAGAGCCTGTGGTCTCAGGAGGAACGCTCCCTCCCGATCAACATTCTGGAACTTCGAGCACTCTACAATGCTCTGAAGGCTTGGCCTCTTCTGGGTTCGTCCCGGGTTAACAGATTACAATTAGACAATATAACCTTGGTGGCTTACATCAACCATCAGGGGAGAATGAGAAGCTCCCTAGCAATGAGGGAAGTATCTTGGATTCTGGAGTGGGCGGAGGCCCACAACTATTCGCTGTCAGCAATCCACATTCCTTGTGTGGACAACTGGGAAGCGGACTTTCTCAACAGACAATCTTTTCATACTGGGGAATGGTCTCTCCATCCCGAAGTGTTTGCGGAGATATGCAACATGTGGGGGACGCCGGATATAGATCTCATTGCATCACGTCTCAATACCAAGCTACCCAGATATGGGTCGAGGTCCAGGAATCCTCAGGCGGAGCTAATAGGTGCATTAGTAGTACCTTGGAGGTTCAGTTTAATCTACCTTTTTCCGCCATTACCACTTCTTCCTCAGGTAGTGCCCCGCTTAAAGCATGTGCAGGCGTCAGTAATACTGATTGCTCCATTGTGGTTCGCGGATCTAGTGAGTATGTCATCTCCTCCATGGAAGTTACCTTGTCGCAGGGATCTGCTGGAACAAGGTCCATTTGTTCATCAAAATCTATATTTTCTGAGGCTGACTGTGTGGAGATTGAACCCTTAGTCCTTGCCAAGAGGGGGTTTTCTAAAAAAGAGTTATTGATACTCTCATTCAAGCTTGTAAGCCAGTTACTCATCGCATCTATTATAAGGTGTGGAGAACCTACTTATTCTTGTGAAGAGCGTGGATTTCCCTGGCATAAAGTTAAGGTTGCCAGGATTCTTTTCTTGGACTGGAGAAGGGTCTTTCGGCCAGTTCCCTGTGGGGACAGATTTCGGCCTTGTCTGTTTTACTGCACAAAAGGCTCTCTGAGCTTCCAGATGTTCAGTCTTTTGTTAAGGCTTTTGATTAGGATCAGACCTGTGTTCAGATCTTCGCTCCTCCTTGGAGTCTGAATCTGGTTCTTAAAGTGAAGGTCAATTTTGAAGAATAAGTGCCCGGTTTTTAATAATCCTACTAAAAACAAGGACTCTTTAATTCATCAAAATTCACATTTCAAGCATTTTCTTCAAAAACTTACCTTTTAATCCTGAAAGCTGCTCCATCGATTTTCCCGGCTGTCAGAGTGACGAATCTGGCTTCCTCCAATCACGGCGCCCCCCCCCAGGGGATCATGGCCTGAGAGAACGCAGTGATTGGATGAAGCCGGATTCGTCATTTTGGACCCGCAAAGAGGACTTGTGACGGACGGAGGAAGCGCTGCGCTGCAGCGGCTCTCAGGATTAAAAGGTAAGTTTTTGAAGAAAATGCTTGAAATGTCAATTTTGATGAATTAAAGTGCCCTTGTTTTTAATAGGATTATTAAAAACCGGGCACTAATTCGTCAAAATTGACCTTCACTTTAAGGTTTTGCAACGGGCTTCGTTTGAGCCTATGCATGAAATTGACATTAAGTTGTCCTGGAAGGTTCTTTTTCTACTGGCTATTGCTTCTGCGCGCAGAGTTTCAAAGATTGCCGATTTGCTATGTGAAGCCCCCTTATCTGGTGTTCCATTCTGATAAGGCTGTTATACGTACTAAGTTATGGTTTCTTCCTAAGGTCGTGTCAGACTGCAATAAAAATCATGAGATTGTGGTTCCTTCCTTGTGTCCTAATCCTTCTTCTTTGAAGAACGTTTGCTTCATAATTTCGATGTGGTTTGAGCCTTGAAGTTCTATCTTCAGGCTACTAAGGATTTTAGACAAACTCCTTCCCTTCCTTGTTTGTTGCCTATTCTGGGAAGCGTAAGGGGCAGACGATATCTGTGACTTCCTTTTGCCTTTTTGGTTAAGGAGTGTTATCAGCTTAGCTTATGAGACAGCGGGACATAAGCCTCCTCAGGGAATTACGGCTCATTCTACTAGAGCAGTGGATTCCTTTTGGGCCTTTAAGAATGAGGCCTCTATGGATCAGATTTGTAAGGCAGCTACCTGGTCCTCCTTACATACATAATTTATTTCTAAATTTTACAAGTTTGATGTTTTTGCTTCAGCTGAAGCAGGCTGTGGTGCCCTCGGATTAGGGGCCGCCTCTCTTTTTATCCCTCCCGTTATCATTCAGTGTCTCTAGAGCTTGGGTATAAGTTTACCAACAGTAAGGAATGAATCCATGGATTCTCCTTATATTACGAAGGAAAACCTAAATTATGCTTACCAGATAATTTAATTTCCTTCTGTATAAGGAGAGTCCACGGCCCCCGTCCGTGTTCTCCGATGGGCGGCCCCCTAGATATATTTTTCTTCTGGCAACTTTTATACCCTGATATTTCTTTTACTGTTCCTTGTTCCCTCGGCAGAATGACTGGGGGAAGTGGGAGAGGTATTTAAGCCTTTGGCTGGGGTGTCTTTGCCTCCTCCTGGTGGCCAGGTTCAGTATTTCCCAACAGTAAGGAATGAAGCCGTGGCTCTCCTTATACAGAAGAAAATGAAATTATCTGGTAAGCATAATTTGTTTTTCCATTGTTTTCTTCAAGTATTGGTCTTTGGTTAACGGATAAATTTGATAAAGTAATGAGATCTGATTGTACCTACAAGCTCAACCCATTTTATTAGCTTGTGGCTTCTACATTTGGGAAAAAAAAGTATTTGGAACCACATTGAGAAACTATTTTACAGTATACTGTCCCTTTTTTAAACCTTCCATAAATGGTTACAGAGTGTCTTCTTTTGCCTCACTCTATGGATCTACAATATACTCCTCTTCCATAACCTCTGCTGATGTGTTTCATTACTGGTTTTGGCTGTCTGCTTCTTTGCTGGTGGACAAGTGTCTATCGGTAAGTATAATTTACATTTAGACGCTCTTTAGCTATATTATGGGCACATTTTTAATATTTATATTTATTATATAGTGTGCTTCTCTCTGTGTGTATTTAGTCTCCCTATGGGAAAAAGGGGAATGTGCTTAAAGGAATATGGCTACACCTCACTGACTAGGCCAATGAAGGCCGAAGCGATCATCTGGGATTGCTGTGTTCCTTGTTCAGAGAGGAATTGCTGGTATTTCGGTGCTGGACTGACCGTAATAGGCGGGACCAGACTGATATACTACAGTAAAGTTCTACTCTGTGAAAAGCATTACTGGGCTAAAAGAAGCTGCACCCAGGTGGTAAATCGTCATAGATCAGGCTAACAATGGTATTGAGCCAGTTCCTTCCTGTGAGTGTGCTTCTGTGTGTGTGTGTGTGTGTGTGTGTGTGTTTTGCGCGCATCAGATTTTTTTGGCGCGCTTAGTTTGGATTGCGCGCGTTGGCCTTGCGCATGACGGATTAATGCTTACTGGGTTAGTGCATCTTCCTTTAGTTTTGTTACTTTCACACTTTGGCTACTGTACGCACATCGGGTTAGCGCACGTTTGTCCTCTTTGCACATGTCTGGTTTTGGCATGCTAAATCTCTAATTGTTAGGTTTTTTTTGCGCATGTTTTCGTCATACTGATGAGTGTTATCTGTCCTTCGGATGTATTGTTAATGTCTCCTGCTTTGTTTTGAACTTAAGCTGTGTGAATTGCACCTGTGAGTTTATTTCAAAAGCTTCTTAGGAGGGGATAAGGGGTAAGTGCTTTCCATTCCTCAAGGGATTATAGTATTTATTGAATGACTTTGTTATATGCTATAATGTACTTGTCTGATTACGTCCCTAAATCTACCTGAGAAACTTAGTGCTCTTAACACCTTTCTACCATTATGTGTGCTTATTATAAAGAAGCTGATGTACCTTCTTCAGCTCATTTATGTGTGAGACGAACCAAGGTTATCCAACCCTGCGCCAGTCACTTATTTGGCACAGAAAGGGTTATCAGACCCCTTCTACTCTCACTAATATGTCACAATCTAGCCACACCAGACCAGCTTGTGATTTAGTTCAGTGGGTGCAAGGGTTAACAACAATCTCTAGTCTGTACTAGACTTAAAAGAAATGCCCAAACTCCCCTTTAATGCCACCCACACTAAATTAACAATGCTGCCACCACTTATGATTTATTAAAGGGAAACCCCAGCCTTGCACATTAACTTTCTGAGTACAATTTAGCAGAAAATAACCTAAATTATACAGTTCTAATATTCCAGTCTCTTTCAGTAATGTGGTTCAATTATTAGACAAAGGCCAAACTTAATAAAATAATTATTTATTATGCCAAAAATGTTATGCACAATGCATTATTAATAAAAAGTTGTTGCAAATAAAATTACACATTAGCAAACCGTTTTTCAAAATAAAAAGAAGAAAATTAGAAACATTACACTGTACTAGTCTTTGGAATCTGTTACCAGAGAGATGGCATGAAGCAATTGAGTCCTTACTCTGTGTTGTCACAGCCTCCCTTGTAAGAATGACATCTCATAGCTGAAAAATAAGATTCTTATACCTATTTTCCATAGATCAGGTTGTCTGACCACACCCTCCTGGGCGGGCTAAGAAACCCCCCCTGTCTTTAAACACATATAGGCATTAAACCAATGTCCTTTTTATTGACCTCATCAGGATATGGGGGAGAAGCACTGTGGTATCTCTGGAGCTGACAGATTGACTCAATGCATACACTAACATTTGGAGGAAGGTTTTTTTAGAAACTATTTATGAGGGGTTCTGGCACATCAAAGAAAACACAAACAAACCCAGTACACAGCTATTTTTAAAAAGCAAACAACTGTTCTTAGTTCACAACTAAGCAGAATTAACCCCTTCTCAGCTAACTCCTGACATATTTGTGACTCATGGTTTCATGGTATCCTTTCCAGAATTCCTAGGATTTTGCAGTTCTTACAGGATGGTCTGGATAAGGGCCTATCTGCAAGTTTTCTGAAGGGGCATATTTCTGCTCTTTCAGTTTTGTTCCATTGGAAGAATGCTAATCTTCCTGATATTCATGGTTTTGTTCAGACTTTGGTCCGTATTAAGAACAAGGAATTGGTAATGTAAAGGTAATATTACAGAAAGTGTGTACATAATGGCACTCAACTACTCTTAAGTGACAGTAATGGATAATATTGTGTTCAACTGGACAAAGGAACAAGAAGGTTAGTCTTAAAATTTAACTTTTATTGATATAAATTAAAATAATAAAGAACCATACTAATAATAATAAAGAACCATCGGACATACACAGAGAAATACTGACTTAGACTAACACCACCTCCCTGGAAGTATTGCTGAAAGATATTCATAAAAACATGTTCAAGCAGGACAAAGTATGGTGGGATCAGAAATTCTTTGATACATATAGAGAGAAACACTTAATCCCTAGGGGTCTTAGAATCCAACTATTCCCTGCTTTTGCATTTGATAACCCTTTATTAACAGAAGAGTGGGAAACCGCTCTATCTTGAGTGCTCGGTAAAATAAATGAATGTGTTAATAAAACATAAGGCGAAATATGACCATTTAGAGTCCATCATACAAGAACATTACACACAGCTAAAAAAAGTTTGAGTCAGACAATAACTTTGAGAAACTATATAAAGGTTACCAAAAAGAACTTGATAAGTATACCAAAGAACTTAAGGATATGAAACAAGGTAAACTATTCAGAGATATACAAGACTATAAAGAGAAAAAAGTATATAAATGGAGGAGACATTTCTATAAAAACAAGCAAACTAGACCCTGCCATGTAGCTTTAGTCCAAAGTGACGTATCGGACACCGATGGTGAAGACACAGACAAAAACGACAGAAATACCAAGACACCTACTACTTCCAGTAATGTAAATACTTAATTTCAACTCCCCTCTAGAAACAAAAGGAAGACCTTCTTTTTTTTTTTTTTCTTTTTTTCGAGGACACATTAGGAGAGGCAGAACCACCAGAAGAGGAAAAAAGTTCCAACAAAAAAAATAACAAGACAACAAAATTACTCACGAGCACCCCCACAGAGAAGAGCCCAGAGTCTGTTCTTGCAGATCAGAATAAATCTCTTAAGATTATTAACCTTTCTTCACATGTATTATCAGCAGAACATATTTCAGTATTAAGTATCGTTACAATATCGTTCTGTCCCACTAGTACAATTAACAAATTCAAGATTACAAAAGTTTAAAGAAATTCTTCGCCAACAAAGATTAACCCCTTAACGACCAAGGATGTACGCCATACATCCTCAAAAAAAAAAAAATACAGTTAATGACCGAGGACGTATGGCGTACATCCTTGGTCTGGAAAGCAGCTGGAAGCGATCCTGATCGCTTCCAGCCGCTTTCCGGTTATTGCAGTGATGCCTCGATATCGAGGCATCCTTCAATAACCCCCCTTGGCCATCCGATGCAGAGAGAGCCACTCTGTGGCCCTCTCTGCACCGGACATCGCTGGCTGGTATCGTCGGTTGGTGGGTGGGAGCTTACGTGGGAGGCGGGTGGGCAGCCATCGATGGGCCATATGACGTCGAGGGGGGCGGGATCGCCGGGAGGCACACACGGACCCGCAGGGGTGGGCGCGTGCACAGGGTGGATGCGGGTGGGAACGGCTACACTACAGAAAACACTTGAAAATAAAAGTTGGGTAAAAATTAATTTTTGGAAAAATCGAAGTGATCTGGGAGGTGGAGGGGGGTTGTTCTTTGGGGGGGAAGCTACACTACAGAAAAAAAAGAAAAAATAATAAAGCATTTTTTTGCAGAAACTGGGTACTGGCAGACAGCTGCCAGTACCCAAGATGGCTACCAGTAAGGTAGAGGGGAGGGTCAGGGAGGTTGGGGGCTAAGGGGGGAATCCTACAGATCAGCATATGTAAATATGCTAAAAAATATATATATTTTTTAAAAATACCTTTTATTTTAGTACTGGCAGACTTTCTGCCAGTACTTAAGATGGTTGGGACAATTGTGGGGTGGAGGAGGGAAGAGCACTGTTTGGGAGGGATCAGGGGGTCTGATGTGTCAGGTGGGAGGCTGATCTCTACACTAAAGCTAAAATTAACCCTGCAAGCTCCCTACAAGCTCCCTAATTAACCCCTTCACTGCTAAACATAATACACGTGTGATGCGCAGCGGCATTTCGTGGCCTTCTAATTGCCAAAAAGCAACGCCAAAGCCATATATGTCTGCTATTTCTGAACAAAGGGGATCCCAGAGAAGCATTTACAACCATTTGTGCCATAATTGCACAAGCTGTTTGTAAATAATTTCAGTGAGAAACCTAAAGTTTGTGAAAAAGTGAACAATTTTTTTTTTTTTATTTGATCGCATTTGGCGGGGAAATGGTGGCATGAAATATACCAAAATGGGCCTAGATCAATACTTTGGGTTGTATACTACACTAAAGCTAAACTTAACCCTACAAGCTCCCTAATTAACCCCTTCACTGCCTGGCATAATACACGTGTTGTGTGCAGTGGCATGTAGCGGCCTTCTGATTACCAAAAAGCAATACCAAAGCCATATATGTCTGCTATTTATGAACAAAGGGGATCCCAGAGAAGCTTTTGCAACCATTTGTGCCATAATTGCCCAGCCTGTTTGTAAATAATTTCAGTGAGAAACCTAAAATTGGGAAAAAGTGAACAATTTTTTTTTATTTATTTGATCGCATTTGGCGGTGAAATGGTGGCATGAAATATACCAAAATGGGCCTAGATCAATACTTTGGGATGTCTTTCTAAAAAAAAAAAATATACATGTCAATGGATATTCAGGGATTCCTGAAAGATATCAGTGTCCCAATGTATCTAGCGCTAACTTTGAAAAAAAGTGGTTTGGAAATAGCAAAGTGCTACTTGTATTTATTGCCCTATAACTTGCAAAAAAAGCAAAGAACATGTAAACATTGGGTATTTCTAAACTCAGGACAAAATTTAGAAACTATTTAGCATGGGTGTTTTTTGGTGGTTGTAGATGTGTAACAGATTTTGGGGGTCAAAGTTAGAAAAAGTGTGTGTTTTTTTTCCTCATATTTTATAATTTTTTTTATAGTAAATTATAAGATATGATGAAAATAATGATATCTTGAGAGTCTATTTAATGGCGAGAAAAAAACGGTATATAATATGTGTGGGTACAGTAAATGAGTAAGTGGAAAACAGCTAAACACAAACACCGCAAAAATGTAAAAATAGCCTTGGTCCCAAACGGACAGAAAATGGAAAAGTGCTGTGGTCATTAAAGGGTTAAGAATGGTCTGAGGAGGAACTTGAAACTCTGAAAAATATGGAAAGTATACTTAATGAGTCTAGTACTGATGCTAATTGGAGGAAAATGTGAAAGTCAAATCTGTTTGTACCAAAAACGAATATCTCTCCACAACTTGATACTTTCAATGAAATAGTCTGCCATGAAATTGCAAAATTAAATTGTTTTCAGTCTACTCCTAATCTTACTTCTCAGGAAAATCTAGCTTTTAAAAGAAATTGAAGAATGGGAAGCTATCATAATAAGAGAAGCGGACAAAGGAGGCAATATTGTGATCTGGCCCAAAACCATGTACACCAAAGAGGTTGACAAACAACTGAAAAATAGACAGTATTACCACAAATTAAGCCAAAATCCCAGTGAACAATATCTGAAGGCATATAATTTTAAAAGAAGCACATAGTCAGGGGATTGTCAAATCAGATGAATTAAAATTTCTGACGACAAACAATCCCAAAGTCGCTACTTTTTATAATAGTCCCAAAGTTCACAAAAACATTGATATGCCACCAGGAAGGCCTATTGTATCAGGGAACGATTGCCTAACAGAACAGGCCAGCCAATACGTAGATTTATGTCTCAGAGAATTAGTTGTAACACTGCCCACCTTCGTGAAAGACACCATGGAGAGGTACTCCATAGATTGGAAAACATTACAGTTAACAAAACCACTTGGTTAGTAACAGCGGATGGAATCTCTTTATACCTCCATCCAACATAACTTAGGTTTAAAGGCAGTTCAATTCTTCCTAGAAGAAGGTTCTCAGGAAAATCCCACACATGACTACTTTATATTACAACTACTTGAATTAATTCTTTCACACAATTTCTTCACTTTTGCAAATAAATTTTTCCTCCAAACCCAAGGAACTGCAATGGGCACGGCTTGTGCCCACACTTATGCCAACCTTTTCCTTGGGTGGTAGGAAAGAAAGGTGATTTTTTTTCTGATTCAAATACCAGCGAAACGGACAAAATACCAACGTGGATTAGATACATTGATGATATTCATTTTTATTTTTTTTTATGGGAAGGTACAAAAGAAGACCTAGAATCCTTCCTTAATAATCTGAATGACAACAATCTTAACATCAAATTAACATATACCTACAGCCAAACTCAAATAGAATTCCTGGATCTAAAAATATTAAAAGATCAAGATGGCAAGATCTCTACAGATCTATACCGTAAGAAGACTTTTACTAATAGCCTATTACATCAAAATAGTTCTCATGCTCCTGGAACAATAAAATCTCTCCCCACAGGAGTATTTTTAAGAATCTGCAAAAACTGCAGCAATGAAGAATTATTCATCCAACTAAAGACATGGAAAAGAGACTACTAGAAAGAGGCTATAGTAGGCGAAGTATAAAAAAAGCAAAATCAAGAGCCCTGAACACGAATAGACTAACTATACTTAAAGGGACAGTACGCTGTAAAATTATTTTTATATTAATGTATTTTCATTGACTTGTTATACCAGCTGCAGAGTATAAAATGTATGAGAAATTGCATTTTCAGGTTTATTTGTGTATATGAAGTAGCTGGTTTTGTGCATTTAAACCACAGCCTATTACAATGGGTTGAGCTTCAGGTAATATAATCTCTCATTATGTTATCATTTTGTGTACACACTCTTGCTTCCTTATCTTATTTTTGTCTAGAAAACTAAAGCTCAATAAATAGAGAGAACAATGGAAAATTATAATTTTATTACTTAACTATCCTATACCCCACTGTGAGTTTAATTTCTTCTGCTGGCTGTGTTTACTTAGGCTATTCAAAACTTTCAGTATAGGCTGGGAAACCAAAGGCTAAATCAGCTATTTCAAAGGCCAAAATAGGGGTAAAGGAGCTACTTGTAAACAATTTAATTCATTCCAGCAGATAAAATGGATCATTGGGAACAATTTAAATGGGAGAATTTTTTTGGGTGAACTGTCCCTTTAAAAAAAAAAAGGAGAAAAAAAACTGACACCAAAACTAGGCTAATTTTAACATATAGCCCCCAAATACATCTTGTTGTTCAGATTTTGAACAAACACTGGAATATTCTCCTAACCGATCCGGATCTTAAATCTATAGTTGGCACTAAAGTAGAAGTAGGTTACCGACGTGCTAAGAACATCAAAGATAGAGTATCAAGCAGTCACTTTTATCTTCCCAAAACTCTAACTGCATTTAATCCTGTGCCTTTCCCATGTGGGACATGTTCCATGTGCCCACATATAATTAAAACCAAAACAATCATCTGTGACCGATTCAATAAACAGCACAAACTTCAAAATTACATCAGCTGTTCAACCAAAGGAGTAATTTCTGTAATCAAGTGCAAATGCCCCAAAATCTACGTAGGAATGACAAGTAGAAAATTATGGGTGAGACTGCAAGAGCACATAAGAAATATAAAACATGTAGTCACAGATAAAGAAAAAGTAAAAAATATTACCTCTGTGGCCTTCCATTTTCTCCAACATCATCGGTTCAATCCTAATAATCTCCAATGCATGGGGGTAGAGAAAATTATTCTAGGTATTAGAGGTGGAAACCTAGAAAAAGCACTACTTCAAGCAGAATGCTAGTGGATTTACCTTCTTAACTCTTCTTAATGAATGAACAAAACAACTTCTTCTGCTTTTTATAATCAACATTTTTAGGGTTTATCCCCTTCAAAAATAGAGGAGGTTATTCAAAATGAAGCAAAAGAAGCCTATATGGGAAATAGGTTTATTTTATCTCCATTAGTATAATTATCCACTTTTTTGGTTTATGGTTTCTCGTTTAGAAATATTCACTCATTGTCACCCAATGAGACAGTCTCTGTTATGAGCTCTCAGTTTACGCACATTATAAATATGTATGTATAATCACTATGCCTGTATGTCACGCCATTATAAATATGTTTTCGTAATCACTATACCTGTATGTCACGCCAACCACACTGCCTGTATTTCACTAATATCCCAACTGGATATAACTTACTACCCATTTCAAAAAGTGTCACCACCACTCAGCAGGAGACTTAGCCTTTGTCACTTGTTTTTACACACTGAATCACTAGGCAACAGTTATTAATTACACAACACTCGTTAAAACATTTTTTTTTCTTTCATCACCATTCTTTCATTTGATGTTTAATTTTCTTTTACCATTTATTTTGTCTTTCTATCCATATTCACTTTATGCACCGTACTCTCCCACAACCGTCTAATAATCATATGTTTATAATAACATCCCAACTAACCTCCCATAGTTGTAGTACATATGACAACCTATCCGTCATTTATATTACGTCTCCTAATTTATAGGAAAGATTACCCTTTAGTAATATGCCTCCCTTGTAGAAAGCAGCATAATCCAAGTATCAAATAATGAAGTATATAACTTTATTCATACGGTAAAATATTCCAACATACTACAATAAGTCATTCCTTTATATCCACAGTAAAGATCACACTTGTACAATATACTTTTCCCGATCATACAGTTTAAGAAATTCGGAACTGTTGATATAGATAACACGATTGTAGTATATACACACACCCCACCTTTTGAACCAATCAGCAATCAGTGTGACATATACACCCCCCCCCCCCACACACACACACACTGTGCGGCCAATCTTATTTATCCAACCTGTGAGACGTCTGCCGACCCTTCCCCTATAAAAAGTGAGCAAGAAGCCGGCGGCTCCACCTTTGAAAAAGCAGTTCAGCAAAACATGTTAGGGGAGTGAGTCTAGCGATTCTCCTTTTTTTTTTAATAAGCAAATCTTCATGTGCTTCTAGTAATCTTAGAAACTGGAGAAGTGCCTAGTATAATTATGTTGGTGGCATAGCCACACTATAAATTACTGGTATTTAACTGGCATTACTCAGGGTTATTGTTTATGTCATTAGGGAATGTGCCTAATATAATGTTGGTGGCATAGCCACATCTAGTGTAACTTGTATAATTGTTACATTATGATCTCCAATTTACAACGGGCAGTGTCATTGACACTAGCGAATTACTGTTTAACCCTCAGAATTTAACATTTTCATATGGTATTCTACCATCTAATGTATTATGTTATTGACACAAAACTGACCTTGGTTAAAAGCGGACTGAGTGTATATACACTACCGCAACTATACTTGATATTATAGAAATATTTGGCAACAATATTTCTGTGACCGGCAGTGAGACACCTACGTGATCTCACTGCCCACATTATCATAAGTGTGAAATCGCTTATGATAAAACGCATGAAAAATATGATTACACTTGTTTTCTAACATATATAGATATGTATATATCTGAGAGTAGCATCTCTAACCATTTTACTTGATATTGATCTCGACTGCCATTCTGAGCAGCAGTGTTCTTGACACTAGCGTAACCGCGTAATCTTTAAGCAACTAATATCTTGTTTACCTTTTATTATATGTTGCTAGTCTTGTACATCCTGCAGCAAGTACCTCTGTGCCTAAAGAAGACAGAATTATAGATAATACCGCATTGGTTTTTTACATACCATTATATTGTCCTCTCTGCAATCACCTCCTCTTTACCATATATAGAGCAACAGTGGGTACTTTTTTTTTTTTTTTTGCATATTACGCATCTATATTAGAACGTATCTCTGCCCTTTATCCTATATAACACTACTGTATTGACAGTATGTATGTGTGTGTATATATATATATATATATATATATATATATATATATATATATATATATATATATATATATACTCATATAATCCCAATCCTAGGTATTACTGCTTGAGACCTGTGTCTACTTACAGTATTTTATATACCATCATATATTATGTTCCTCTAGGCCTACCTGTGAATTATTATTACTATGTATTATAAGTCAATTAATTTTAAATGATATTTTGGATTTGCGTCAACTCATGTCAGATTTGTGTTTTTATATGGGTTCTTTATTATTTTAATTTATATCAATAAAAGTTACATTTTAAGACTGACCTTCTTGTTCCTTTGTCCAGTTAAACACAATATTATCCATTTTTTTTTCACTTAGAGTAGTTGAGTGCTATTATGTACACGCTTTCTGTAATGTTACCTTTACATTACCAATTCCTTGTTCAAATTATCTGTGTACAGCACCTATCCCCCTAAGTAATAGCTAATTGTTGCAAATGTATATAAATACATCCTAAGATTATTTATAACAGGGGACTACATCTGGAAGTGCCGCTATTCTCTCCCCTTTGGTCCGTATTAAACCTGTAATCAAGCCTCCATTAAATCTTTATTTGAAGTTAACGGTTTTGCACGCTCCTCCTTTTGAACCTATGCGTAAGGTGGATATTTAAACTGCTTTCTTGGAAAGTGTTATTTCTTTTGGCTATCTCTTCTGCTAGAAGAGTTTCTGAATTATCTGCCCTTTCTTGTGATCCTCTTTATCTGATTTTTCATCAGGATAAGCCAGTTTTAAGGACTACTTTTTACCTTAGGTTATTTCCTCAGACATTATCAGAGAGATTGTTGTTCCTCCTTTGTGTCCTAATCCCAGGAATGTTCTTTGCATTCTTTGGACATTGTTAGGGCATTACATTTTACATTTATGCTACTAAGGACTTTAGACTAACTTTTCTAGTTTGTTCATTCACTTTTTTGGTCCTAGGAAAGGCCAGAAACTGCTGTTTCTTTGGCCTCTTGTTTAACACCTTTTGATTCACAAAGCTTATTTGGAGCAGATCAGCCTCCACCACAGCGCATTACTGCTCATTATACTAGGTCAGTTGCTACTTCTTGGGCCTTCAGGAAATAAGGATTTAGTTCACCAGATTTGCAAGGCAGCTATTTTGGTCTTCTTTGCATATTTTTTAAAAAATTCTTCCATTTTGATGTTTTTGCTTCTGAAGCAGCCTTTGGTAGGAAGGTTCTTCAGGCAGCTCTGTCAGTTGCCTGTTTTACTTATATTAAATGCATAAAAAAAAAAATATTGGGGTTGTGTATTTAATTTCTCAGTGAAAGCGTTTCTTAAATCCCTCCCTTTATTATTACTCGTGGAACCCACAGCTTGGATATTCGTTCCTAGGAGCCCCAAGGCAGAACATGCTGCAATGTCATTGCAGAAAGTGCAACATGCCTGCAGAAAAAGCAGGGCTCTTCAGTCAGATCTGCACTGTTAAGATTTCATTAACACAGTGCAGCTAGAGAGGAGAAAGTTTTTCATTTTTTAAAAAAATATTGAATCCATCTGGTCTCAGTCATAATTTCAGTGTTACATCATTTTTCGGGACCCCAGATTTAGTCTGCCTGGAGACCCGGATGTGCACGTCTGCTCTGTATTTTGTTTAATAAACTATGTTTCGGTGCTGGTTAATTTTATTGCCGGTGTCTGCCTATCAGAAATGCCGCTCTTTCCTAGCAGTGAGCACCGGCAGAATCTCAGTACTATTCCTCCCCCTCTTCTGTCTGCTGCTTATCTTCAGCTCTGCAAGCTTTCTCTCTTTCTCTCTCCGGGTAAATCCTAAAAAAAAATTCTCTTAAGTCTTCACTTATCCACACCAGAATCCTCAAATTAAGAGAGATGCAAATAAATAGTGAAGTTCTGTGATTATAAATCGTATATGTGAATACTACAGGACCATACTCACACACTTGAGAGCTAATGACTGAGCACTCAGTTCTATTCGCTCAAAAGTTATCCCGCTTCTCTGGCAGGTTAGATGACAGGAGACTGCAGGATCCAGGTAAATATTTATTTAAAATACATAAAAACATCAGATACAGGACAATGTATATGCATACTGGCATTATAAGGACAAGTAACTGTACAAGTGTATGATCTACAGCTGAAGGAGTGCCGTGGCAGCTCAGCGTTCCCAGCTGATCTTGGATCAAGATAGTTCCATTACGATCAAAAATCCCGCTTTTACATGCTATGTCCTATTCGATGAGCAACTCCGCCGTACGTTTCCCCCACAAGGGCTTTTTCAAGGAGTAATTTCAGATTGGTATTTCTTCCTTTATATAGATCCTTCGCTGCTGTAAATGGTCTTTTCGTGTGACTTCAATTAGCTATTGGCTAAGAGGTGTAAATGTCATCACATTGAAAAAATAGCGTTCTGCTGTGGGCAGCCTGAGGAGCTCAGCGCGGTGAACACTGACGACAAAGGAACTTTCAGCATGAAGTATTTTATACTTTAGGACTCAAAGTTCCTTTTATTTGCTGCACTGGTAAATCCTAGTGTTTTACAAAGTTAATTTAAACAAGTTGATTTTATTTGAAATTTGGCATTTTTGTAGTCAATAGTAATAGCTTCAATTATATTTTTTTGTTTTAAAGTTATGCAACTTTGAAATTTTAAACACAGTTTATTCAAATGTAATTTTTAAACAGAATTTTTGTTCAAAAGTAAAACTATAGCTGCCTAATTATATGTTCTACTCCTGCCAGTACCAAATGCATAAATGTGTTTTGTCTATTTGTTAAAGACATGATTGTACCATGATTAACCCAGGGAAAACTTTCCATAACACCAAGACAAACCTACAGAATATTTTGGTTTGAAAGTAGGTCCTTTATTCAGTAATGAATTAAAATGGAAGGTTAAGCTTTCATTCTACATACAGAGTGTTCAATTAAAAGAAACAGGACACATTTCAATCCAGGTTACCAATTGATAGAAGCCAATTTGATATTAAAAGCAAATTAGATTTTTTAAGAGTGTGCATGTGTCTTGATCACTTTTTACACACTCTTTCATAATTTCCTTCTCAATACCATATATTTGTCCCTCATTATATATAGCCAGATGTTTTCCTGGTTATTCGAAGACCTATGATTCAATGTGTTTGGTACATTTGGATTTATCAATACCAAGGAGGGTGTTTAACCTTCCATTTGTTGTTACTTATTCCTGTTTTTTTTATGAACAAAATGCCATCCTTAACAGTGAAGGGTGGGTTGATTTTTAGTTGGGTCATCAATGATTATGCCCCAAAGACAATTAGCTCTCCTCCTCATGGTTGTACTGTAACCATTCAATAACCTAATTTTGTTTTTCTGCACTGTGGTTTGTTCATTGACTTCCTAATGATATAGTTAGAGTAGGTCACTGGTTTTCAAACTTGTCCTCAGACCTCCCTAACAGGGCCAGATTTTGAGGATATCTGAACTAGAGCACAGATGAAATAATCATCTGATTAGTAACCATGGTTATTTTACCCAAGGTAATCCTGAAAACCTGGCATGTTGGGGAGGCCTAAGGACAGGTTTGAAAACCAGTGGAGTAGGTGGTACATTAGGTCATCTTTAAGTGAATTAATGATTTTTCTTGATTAATTTTAATTTTCAATATTTTGGTTTTTTTTGGGGGGAGGGTATTGCATAGTTTTTTTATTAAGGTTTTTAATGTCGTAATGTACAGATACCATACAATATTAAAAGATATAAATTGAATGGTACATGCATCAAAGCTAAAGAGCTACATCTAAAACGTCAAATCCAAAAACGTTGTACCTGTAAACAAAATGGCAAGATCCATAAGGTTGATTCAGTGAGATCAGAATAATTTAAACCTCAAATTTATGAGAGAAACTAGAAGAAAAAAAAAACTTTATTGAAATCTTCTGCTCAGGTAACCTACCCTCTGAGCTGAAAAACCTTCTGACAAACTTATAGGCCCCTTTTGGACCTACTGAACGATCATGAATTACTCAGTGACAAAAGGTGTAACATTAGTATTATAACCCTCATGAATCTTATAAGAGGTATAAAAGTAGAAGTAATTTATTACGGGTTGTAAATAAACCTGCTTACTATGTGTGCCAATTTTAAATCTTATAGCGGTTATGGTATGAAAACTTGCTATGTGGGCCACTGTTAAACCTTGTAATTTTATAGCATGCAGACTCTAACAGAAGGCATATCCAAAAACAGTGTTTTAAAAAGCAATAGCATATAAAAGGTAAATAAATACTATTAGGAACAGGGTATATATAATGTTGGACTATAATGTTACAAAGTAAGTATAACCAGAACCAACTCTGGATAGTTTTTCAATACAGGTAGAAAGCCCTTTATCCAAACTGTTTGGGACCGGAAAAGGTTTGGATTTTTGAATATTTGCATCTGTAAAATGGGACAGCTTATAGAGAGTACAGGACTAACTGTAAACAGTATCTTATGTAATTTAGGCAATATTTAATTGTCCTAATACAGCTTATACATGCAACCTATTTTTAATACTTTTGTATACATAGTACCATCAGAAAGATAGTACAGAACTGTAATCATAAAAGTAATATTTGTTGTTTTAAATACATATAGACTGTCGTTTGCATTTTAGAACACAAAAATAAAACCAAAGTCACAGGCAGATACGATTATGACTATTTTATTTTTAAATAATTTTTGTATTGAAGTTGTGAGTAACAAAGAGAAGAAAAATAACAACATACATAATTCGTCCAAAAACAATGACATCTGAGCTAGGTACATACTACAATAGAATATCATGTACTAATGGAGTGTGAGAAGACGTATATTATAAAAACGAAGTTCAATTTTAATTCATTCACAACGTATGTTCCCCATTATGACAGAAGAGAACTTCTTCATTATCCCAGTTAATGTTATCAGAGTGAGGGGATATGGCTTATGTTTCGGTCACTCTTGGGCCATAGTATATGGGGGTGGGGGGGGAGTTCAGCGGGCAAGAGCCGCTCATGTTAGAGTGAGAAGGGGAGGGGGCGGAGCCTATTAAGGTATGTCAGAAAGAAATAAAAAATATATATAATATAATAAAAAAATATATATATGGAAACATATGGTATGGGTGAATAAGAGACAGCAAAATAAATACAACTTCAGCAAGTTATGATATAAAATGAGTGAATGCTAGCCATCACACAAGATGATTCTCTCTGTATGATTTACCCATGGTGCAATAGTCAGACCTAAAGGTCGTCATCAATACAATTCCATAGGGGAAAGGTGTCACTATACCTCTTTGACCATTCATGTAACTGGATCAAGATTGTTCACATATAAACATATTGTGAGGGTACGTAAGCATGATATGTGTGTGTGTGTATGTATGTATATATGTATATGTGTGTGTGTGTGTGTGTGTATATGTATATGTATATATATATATATATATATATATATATATATATATATATATATATATATATATATATAGTAATATGTTAGATTGATTAATAACAAGCCCATCAGGTCAGTTTTAAGCAGATATATATAAGAAGACTTATAAAGACTATTCCTCCATGGTGGGAAGTAATTATGGGGTATATGCTAGACAGCGCACTCATAGAATGACTCTCCTAGTACCATTTACCCATGGTGTAGTAATCAAGCTTAAGGGTCATCTTCAAGATTATGACTTTAAACATTTTTTTTTAATGAAAAAGATTTCAGAATAAGTTTGGATTTGGGAATTTATACCTGTAATTAATTTAATAAATTTAAGACCCAGGCGTTTCAAGATTGTCGCAAGTCTGAGAGGCTCTGCTTAAACATCAAGATTTTATCCTTATTGTAGGATAAATCAATTGCCATCCTGTTTTCCCTTAACAGAGTTTGCTGTTTGGGCTCCGTAAAGGATCAAGAATAACATCTCTTGGCCCCCGGGACGACAAAAAGTTACAAAGAAGGAGAGAGAAGTATTGAATGCTACACGCTAATACAAACATAGATGGGGATAGCCACAAGAATGGATATCTTCCTCACTGAAACGGAACTCAGAAACAAAGTCATGCTAACTTCATTACAAGACTTATTTCTTCCAGCGCTAGAGAAGCTGGAATCTGCATTGCAAGAATTATTGGCTCAAACTCGAGCTGAGAATCCTTTATGTTCTCCTGTAAAATGGCGCCAACTCCCCGTGGAGTCATGCTGTGTTAACAACTGCATGATTCCTGGAACCCCAACTTTATTAGATTACCGCTTCACAGTGAGCATCAAGGGAAAAGAAGCCATTACAGCCGTTGGGGATAAAATGCTGATCGCCATAACTGCTGGTAATACATCTAAGCTGCAGCGGGATCATGGCACTTATTCTGCCCATCAGCTCCTGAACAATGCAATCCCCCATGCTGTATACCACCAGCATAGTAAAATATCACGCAGAGGATTGCTGTTGTTGGCGACTCAGTTGCTGCAGGAAACGGATACAGAGCTGCTTGCAGATGCCAACGGCGTCAACTCACAGAGGGAGGACAAAGTACAATATACTCATGGCACAAAGGGACTCCTGCTATGGGACTTGCATTCCTCATTCCCATCACTGTCAAGACCGGACGCTAACCTGAAGGGACTCCTGCTATGGGACTTGCATTCCTCATTCCCATTGCTCTCAAGACCGGACGCTAACCTGAGCTTACTGAGAGCTGGATCTGCACCGCGACACAGGAGAGGCATTGGCTGAGTTTGTTGTGGTGGAAAGGCGTCGGCTGCTCTCCTGATTGTCTTTGAGGGGGGCTTTCTCCCTTTTTTTGCAGAGACTTTAGCAAACGCTTTGAACAATAAACGCAGCCTGGTTTATTTGTTTCTATGATGCACACTGTTAGAAATATTTCTGATATTACAGGAGGTACAGACCATGCCCTACCTCACGATAAGTCGGTTAAAATGAGGGGTAAACAGAATAATTTTTGTTCCTTTTGGAACTTTTAAAGGCGGATTCTTCTTCTTTCTTCCTTCTTCTTTCTTCCTTCTTCCTTGGAATTCAAGAACTTTCTCCCAAGAGGGAGATTTCATCTTTCAAAGTCAGCTGCAAACCAGATAAAAAGAGAGGCATTCTTACGCTGTGTAAAAGACCTTTCTACTATGGGAGTAATTTGTCTAGTTCCAAAATTGGAACTGGGACAGGGGTTTTACTCAAACCTGTTTGTGGTCCCCAAAAAAGAGTGAACGTTCGGACCCATTTTGGACCTCAAGTGTCTAAACAAATTTCTAAGAGTTCCATCATTCAAGATGGAGACCATATGAACAATTTTACCAATGATCCAGGAGGGTCAATATATGACTACTGTGGATTTGAAGGATGCTTACCTTCATATTCCAATCCACAAGGATCATCATCGGTTTCTAAGGTTTGCCTTCTTGGACAAACATTATCAGTTCGTGGCTCTTCCTTTCGGGTTGGCCACAGCACCCAGGATCTTCACAAAGGTTCTAGGGTCTCTTTTGGCAGTTCTCAGACCGCGAGAAATAGCGGTGGCACCTTATCTGGACGATATTCTCATTCAGGCGTCAACAGATCATCTGACAAAATCTCACACAGACACAGTGTTGTCTTTTCCGAGAACTCACGGCTGGAAGGTGAACATAGAGAAGAGTTCACTTGTCCCACAGACAAGGGTTCCTTTCTTGGGAACTCTGATAGACTCGGTAGCCATGAAAATATTACTGACGGAGATCAGAAAATCAAAGATTCTAAATACTTGCCGAGCACTTCAGTTCATTCTTCGGCCATCAGTGGCTCAGTGTATGGAGTTAATTGGATTAATGGTAGCGGCAATGGACATCGTTCAGTTTGCTCGCTTTCATCTCAGACCACTGCAACTGTGCATGCTCGGACAGTGGAATGGGGATTATGCGGATTTATCTCCTCAGATAAATCTGTATCAAGAGACCAGAAACTCTCTTCTTTGGTGGTTGTCACCGGATCATCTGTCCCAAGGGACTTGTTTCCGCAGACCCTCATGGGTGATAGTGACAACAGATGCCAGCCTTCTGGGCTGGGGTGCAGTTTGGAACTCCCTGAAGGCTCAGGGTGTTTGGACTCAAGTGGAGTCTCTACTTCAAATCAATATTCTGGAACAGAGAGCAATATTCAATGCGCTTCAGGCGTGGCCTCAGTTGGCTTTGGCCAAATTCATCAGATTCCAGTCAGACAACATCACGACTGTGGCATATATCAATAATCAGGGGGGAACAAGGAGTTCCTTAGCGATGATAGAGGTATCCAAGATAATCGGTTGGGTGGAGGCCCACTCTTGTCATCTGTCAGCAATCTATATCCCAGGAGTAGAGAACTGGGAAGCAGATTTTCTAAGTCGACAGACTTTTCATCCGGGGGAGTGGGAACTTCACCCGGTGGTATTTGCCCCATTGATTCTCAGATGGGGCAGACCGGAATTGGATTTGATGGCATCTCGACAGAATGCCAAGCTTCCAAGATACGGATCCCGGTCAAGGGATCCTCAGGCTGAACTGATAGGCTGAACCTCAGTCACCTCTGCACCTTTTTAGCCTTTCCTTTTCTCTTCCTATACCTTCGGCCGAATGACTGAGGGTGGAGGGGAAGGGAGGGGCTATATATACAGCTCTGCTGTGGTGCTCTTTGCCACTTCCTGTTAGCAGGAGGTTAATATCCCACAAGTAAGGATGAAATCCGTGTACTCGTCATATCGTAAAAGAAAGTAATTTATCAGGTAAGCATAAATTTACTTTTTTAAAAAATTTAAAGAAAAGGTTATCCTTATGTTACATTATTCTGAATATAGTGAAGTATAATGTAAGGTTATCCAGCATTTACTGTCCCTTTAAAATAGTTGTCTACCACAGAGGATAGAATGGCAATAAAGTCTTATATGGAAGTACTATATCCTAGCATGATGTATTCAGCCCACTCTGGACTTGAGTCACTAAAACTTTCATGTCTATATAGATTATCAACGGAATGAAGTACCTATGAAATCTTGAGTACCTGTGTTGTCCCCTTCTTTATCAATATCTCACCAGATGTCCAGAAAGTGAATTGCTTTTAATTGTGACAGCCACTACATCTGCAGAATCTGAAGATCGTGTCTGGCTCTTGTACACCTCGAGATAACAATTTGCAGGGAACATCCCTAACTTTCATGAAATCACAGGCCCCTTGAATCCTCATAGCTACCATATACATCAGATGCACAGTATGCAACCTGCCATCCTTCCTCAACTGGCATGGTCCTCTTCTGAAAAGCTGCACAAATGTGCTCATACAGCTTTAAAAAACGCTCTTTTAAAAACAGTAATATCTTCTGCTCCCATTTCTCTGTCGGCTCCATGTTCTCTAGTAGTTAACGCAGGGCTATGCTAACAGCTACAACCAGCACTGAGAGGAAATAGTAGGGGTTTGTAATTTTCTTGCTGTGTTTCAAAAGTTATAGCCTCTGACATATGCATGCTAGTAAGTACTGCTAATGGGAGGGCCCTTACAACACCTCCTAGGGGTCCATGAAGCTCATCTTTTATGCTGTTTTTTAAAACCATTACAACTTGTAGACCCTGCATCTCAATTTTTATTTTCTCTCTTGTCTGTGATGAAATAAATGCTCATAATTCTCCTCTGTGACTTAGGGCCTGATGATTGATTAAAGAGTCTCCTGCTTGGAGAGAAATTGATGTGTAGACTTCACAGGAGCTGAATTCTCCAGCACTGGAAGAGATCTCTCATTTCTGTGTCTGAAAGAGAGACAAGCTCAGTACAACATACCACTGCATAATGTGAGAGTTTTGCTACACTTCGTGCATTGTATTTTATATTCCTTTACACTTCAGATTAAGTACTTTCACTATTATTATTTTTTTACAAAATCTGATTTTTTTTTTTTTTAAATTTCTGTTTTACTTTAACAAATTAAGATCATAGTTTGTATATCGTGTATCTTTTACAACTTATTTTGCACTTTATATTGTCTCTATTGTAAAATAAAACACAGCTTTAGAAAGTGGGAGGGACGGAGACTTCCCTGAGCTCAACACAGGAGTTTCCAGGGTATGTTTAAAGCTCTCTTACTAGTCTTGTAAATCCTGCAAACCTTTTAAATAAGCTAGTCTCACTGAATTGTCTCACCAGCTGTATGCAGATAAAGTTTGCTCAATATTCCCTATACACTTATTTAACTGACAGAAAAGTAATATATACTAAATTATAGGTAAAAACCAGTTACATTGCAGTAAAAACATTTCCTTTAAATTTGTAATTGATAAAAACTGAGCATTTATATCAGCCCCATGGGTTCTCCAGTTAACGTCACCCCTGTGAAATTCTGTATCGCAGAGAGTTTCATTAATTTCAATGGAAGACATTTCTCATCTTTCTGGGACTTCCAGGTTCTGCATTTTCCTTATATAATTCATTAAGTTCAGCCCTTGTTAAATCTGCACTATGATTTCTCTCAAGACTAGATAATCATTGCTTATCAGACCCATAGAAAGTAATGACGCTCTCTGGGAAACTGAAGCTGTCAGTTTTATTTTAAATACAAAATGCAATGTAATTTGTAAAAGATATACATAAATATACAACTTATGATCCTAATTTGTTAAAGTTACACAAAAGCTATGAAAGCATAATTATAATGTGTAAAATCACAATTCTAAATACACTGTTTTTATATACAAAATAGAAAGCACAAAGTGTAAATGTAGCAGAACTCTAGTGTCCTGCAGTGCTGTGTTTTACTGGGCTTATCTCTCCTTCACATACAGGAAGACAGGGAACGCTCTTTGGAGAAGTAAAGCAAAATCTGCCTTTTTAAGAATTTTACCAAGGATTTTGCAGTGCCGGAGGATCATTTTAGATTATCTAACCTGAAACGAGAGATTTAAAATAATTATTCCCTTAATAAGAATGTTGTTTTATTGTTTTGTTTTTTATTTAAATACTCCTTGTGAAACAAATATCTATTATGAATGTAAATCAATTGCTGTTCTACCTACTGCCTTGCCCTTGAAGTCTAATACCAACTTTATTCCCTCTTGATTATAGCTGTGTTGAATACATAGCATTATTTTAAATCAGTTATATGGGTTTATTTGCTATTCTATAACTTAAAGCTCTTGTTCCAACATACATGATCTAAGCAAGGTTCTTCCTTAAAGGGACAGTCTACACCAAAATTGTTCTTATTTAAAAAGATAGATAATCCTTTTATTACCCCATTTTTGCATAACCAACACAGTTATATTAATATACTTTTTACCTCTGTGATTACCTTGTATCTAAGCCTCTGCAGACAGCCTCCTTATCTAAGTGCTTTTGAAAGACATGCAGTGTAGTCAATCAGTGAAGACTCCTAAATAACTTCATGGGAGTGAGCACAATGTTATCTATATGACACACATGAACTAGCACAGTCTAACTGTGAAAAACTTTCAAAATGCTCTGAGCTAAGAGGCGGTTTTCAACGGTTTAGAAATCAGTTTGAGCCTAGCTAGGTTTAGCTTTTCAAAAATACCTCCAAGGAAACAAAGCAAATTTGATGATAAAAGTAAATTGGAAAGTTGTTTAAAATTGCATGCCCTATCTGAATCATGAAAGTTTAGTTTTGACTTCACTGTCCCTTTAATTGTTAACAAAATGTTTTGGCTTCAAACACTTCTGCAGCCCTTGCAACAGAAAATGAACATTTACTCAAAGTAACAATCCTATTTTTTTTTTATCCATTATTACTTAACATCTTTCAAAAATGTCACTTATGGATATTATGATTGAAATACTTGATAGCCAACTGACAGCCCAAAGGCTACATGCAGCTCCCAGCACTAGTTTTTGTGGCATCTGGTAAAAGCAGGATTAGCAATCTGTGTGCTATAGGAAAATGTGGAACAAAAATGTGTGCGTTGGGGGGGACGGCAACACAAAGAAGCCTCCCGGAATGAAGGACAGCAGACACTGGCTACCCTGCAATCATACCTATACCTCTGTGGATTACATTGTTCAACATTTTAGGTGATTAAAAATTGAATAAGAGAAACGTTTGTGTATATGTATGTGTGTGTATGTGTATATATAAAACATTTTTTTAATATTAAACAGGTATTTGTAGAGCGCCAACAGATTCTGCAGCACTATGAACATAGTTGGTATACAGGATAACATTTATAGGGATCAAATGGGTAGAGGGCCCTGCCGAGAGTTGCACTTTTGTAGTCGGCTCTTATGAAGGCGATCTACAAACGGCTGGGCTCATAGGCTTACCTTCTATGGGGTTAAGGGGAAAGCAATGGAGTTAGGAAAGGTTAGTGTTGGTTGTATGCATCCCTGAATAGTATAGTCTTTAGGGAGCGCTTGAAGCTGTTAAAATTAGGGGAGAGTCTTGTGGAGCGAGGCAGGGAGTTCCACAGGATGGGTGCCAGTCTGGAGAAGACCTGTAAACAGGAATTTGAGGAAATAACGAGAGGAGGAGATTGTGAGCAGAGCGAAGGGGACGGGAGGGAGAGTATCTGGAGACGAGGACTGAAATGTAGTGGGGAGCAGTGCAGTTGAGAGCTTTATATGTCAGCGTGCGGATTTTGTGTTTAATCCTGGAGGGAAGAGAAAGCCAGTGAAGGATTGGCAGAGCGGTGCAGCAGATGAAGAGCAACATGTAAGGAAGATGAGCCTGGCAGAGGCATTTATTATGGATTGTAAAGGAACTAGGCGGCAGCTAGGTAGACCAGAGAGGACAGAATTGCAGTAGTCCAGACAGAAAAGGATGAGAGAGTGGATTAAAATCTTAGTTGTGTCTTGTGAAAGGAAATGTCTAAATATAGAGATGTTTTTAAGGTGTAAACGGCAGGCTTTAGCCAAGCACTGAATGTAAGGAGTGAAGGAAAGGTTTTAGTCAAGTGTGACCCCAAGACATCAGGCATGCAGGGTAGGGGTAATGATGGAATTATCAACAGTTATAGAAAATTGTGGGGGGTGGAGATTTTGGAAGAAGGGGGAAAAATAAGTTCAGTTTTGGAGAGATTTAGCTTATGGTAGTGAGAGGACATCCAAGATGATACATGAGAAAGACAGTTAGTGACACGTTTTAGTCAGGAAGGAGGTAGGTCTGGTGCAGAGAGGTAGATTTGGGTGTCATAGGCATACAAATGATATTGAAACCCGTAGGACTTTTATTAAGGAACCTAATGATGACGTATAGATTGAAAAGGGAAGGGACAGAGCCTTGAGATACCCCAATAGAAATTGGTAACGAGGCAGAGGATACTCCGGAGAAGGCTACACTAAAGGTACGGTTAGGTAGATGGGAAGAGAACCACAAGAGAACTGTCACAGATGCCGAAGGATTGGAGAGTTTGGAGCAAAAGAGGGTGGTCAACAGTATCAAAGGCTGCAGACAGATCAAGGAGGATAAGCAGAGAGAAGTGGCCTTTGGATTTTGCTCTATGTAGGTCATTGGTAACCTTGACAATTGCTGTCTCTGTGGAATGATGGGGACAAAATCCAGATTGCAGTAGGTTAAGAAGAGTATAGTGTAAGGAAATGGGGTAGACATGCATATACTAGCTTTTCAAGGAACTTTGAGGCAAGAGGGAGTAGGGAAATAGGACGGTAGTTGGATGGAGAGGTTGGATCGAGGGAAGGTTTTTTGAGTATAGGTGTGACCAGTGCATGTTTTAGAGATAAGGGAAATATACCAGTGCTGAGGGAGAGGTTGAAAATGTGTGTGAGTATGGGGATGAGGGTAGAAGAGAGGGAGAGGAGTAGCTGTGAGGGGATAGGGTCGAGGGGACAGGTAGTGAGGTGGGAGGACAGTATAAGGGCAGAAACTCGGTAACGGGCAAAAGAGCTAAATTTAAGGGTATTTGGGTTTTGAATGATTGTAAACTCTTGAGGGGGTGGGAGATTGGTAGTAAGTTTAGTGGTGATTTTATTTCTGATGGAGTCAATTTTGTTATTGAAGTGGCTGGCAAAATCTTGAGCTGAGAGAGAAGTTGTATAAGGAGGTGGGGGTTGGTGGAGAAGAGTATTGAACGTTGAAAACCCATGTTTTGGGTTAGAGGAAAGAGTGGAGATGAGATTAGAGAAGTATTGTTGCTTATAAAGATTAAGGGCAGAATAGTAGGAGTTCAGGATGAACTTGTAGTGAAGAAAGTCAGCTGAACTCCGATATTTCCTCCAGTGTCACTCAGCAGTACGGGAACATCTGCATAGGTACCGTGTCAGAGGAGTACGCTGAGGATGAGAGTGTGGTTTCTGAGCTATGGTAGGAGGGGCCAGGGTGTCAATGACCGATGTAAGCGTGGAGTTATAGTGGCAGATAGATTGGTCAGGGCAGGAAAAGGAGGTGATGGAAGAGAGGATTCGAGAGAGCTAGCGAGCTGTTGCTGATCTAATGACTTAGTGCTTCTGTGAAGTTTGGTGTAAGGGGTAGAGGAAGGGGGGTTTGTAGGGAGGGAAGTGATGTTGCAAGTTAGGAGATGATGGTCAGAAAGAGGAAAAGGGGAGTTTGTGAAATTTGAGAGAGTGCATCGATAGCTGAAAATCAGATCAAGGGAGTCACTATCTTTGTGAGTGGGAGAGTCAATCCACTATAACAGGCCGAAAGACTGATGATAATGAGTATGCTGTACTGTATAATGATGTGAGTATCTACTGATATACCTATACATATATATATAGATCAGATCTCTGATGAAGCGCATGCGTGCAACGCGTCAGATCCTACCTACCTTACACACTGTTTAGTGCCACACCTGTACGTTTGAATAAACTACTTTGGCTTTGAGTTCCTGAGTATTGTTCTTTTTCTTATTATATATATATATATAATGTGTGTGTGTGTGTATATATACATGTGAGTAATTTTTAATTTTAGTGTCCTGAGAATCTCTGTAAGTAGTTTATTCTAATTTCATATTTGTTACATTGAGTTATTCAAGCATATAAAGTTAAGAGAACATGATTTTCTTAACCCATACTACTCCCTGTTTCTCCTAGTGAGGGTTGTCCACTCTTGGAGCAGTTGAACATCTCCTGGTGTGATCAGATCAGCAAGGACGGAATACAAGCTTTGGTGAAGGGCTGTGGGGGGCTGCGTTTTCTCTCCCTCAAGGGCTGCACACAGGTAATGAGACATTTTAACCTTATGATCCATGAATGTAAAAGACAAAAAAAATAATAATAAAATAAGACTTTGTAACTGACCAAATGTCAGACTCTCAAATGTTCACAAAACGTATTTATCTCTTTTAGCTTGAAGATGAAGCTCTTAAGTACATTGGATCACATTGTCCAGAGCTTGTAACATTAAATCTACAGGCGTGTTCTGTAAGTGTGCTTTAGAGTGTCACCAGTGTGTCTGTACCTACTGTGTATAAAATGCACAGAAGAAGGCTTGTCTGTTTTTGAAGGAAGTACAATTTTGGGTCTGTCATATATTTCAGGCTTTTAGCATTGCCAACTGTCTTTTTTTTTTTGGTGTCTGTCTACCTGTCCCAGCTTTCACTGTCTCTGTCTTAGCAGCAGATCACGGACGACGGCCTCATCACAATTTGCCGTGGGTGTCACAAACTGCAGTCTCTGTGTGCCTCTGGCTGTTCAAACATCACAGACTCCATTCTCAATGCACTGGGACAGAATTGCCCCCGGCTCAGGTAACAGTTGGGGTAATGCTGAGAATGTATAATTTTGAGAAGTCAGGGTTAGATAAGATTCTGTGCATAATAAAGGGGAATGCAAGATCTTTAGTAGAATGCAGGTAATTTGCCTTTCTCCTTTTTTTATAGAATATTAGAAGTTGCCCGATGTTCACAGCTGACTGATTTGGGATTCACCACTTTGGCAAAAGTAAGCCTTTTACATTGCTCTTTCTTTGTCGTCCTCTTACATTTCTTTGCCACACTCACCGTTTCTTACTCTTCCCAGAATTGCCATGAGCTTGAGAAAATGGATTTAGAAGAATGCGTTCAGGTGAGATTGTCCTGGTCCACCTGTCTTTTAAAATGTAGAAAACTACAAGAGTGGCTTTAGCAGACCACAAATCATTTATTCATGGTAGTTGTTTTTGGTTGAAATACTTTTTTATTAATGTATCACATCACATACAACATGAGAGTACAGCATGTACCTTTTCAGAGGTATATATTTCCAGCAATCCTGAAAAAACAAACAAAAAATTAAGAATATTACATACTGTCCACATTCCTTTTTCCGTTATTTCTTTTCCCCCTCCCCTCCGCCCCCCTGCGCTAACATTAAACTCTTTAACTGAGTGTAACTTTTAACTAAATAAACAAAAAAACCTTTCCCATCAAGCAGCGTTGTTATTTATAGAAATCTTAATTAAAACCTTTCCCATGCAGTTTCTTTCTCCTTATTCTATATGGCCTCAGAGATCTCCAAATTGTACTTACATGTGTATAACATATAAACCCCACCTATCTCTTATTTATTAAGAATCCAATGAATCCAAATGTTTTGGAATCTTTCTGAGGTACCCTGCAGCCAAGCTGCTGACTCAGACATACTATAGATATTCTCAACTTTGTCAAATACCTCTCCCCACTCCGGGGCTCCTAATTTCCACTTCCTAGCTATAAATATTCTGGTAGTGGTGCACATTATGTTAACCCATTTGTTAGTAGCAGAATTTAATGAGTCTAGAGGAATATGTAGTAAAGCTTGCGAAGCTGTTAGTATAAAAGAGTAATCTAGGATCTTCCTGAACAATTGTGTCAGTTTATCCCAAGTGGGTTGAATCTTTGGGCATTCCCACCACATGTGGAGATAAGTACCTATCCCTGCGCAGCCTCGATAGCATAATCTATTGCCCTGAGGACTATAGTGTGAGGTTTTTAGTGGGTTTAAATATCATCTATATGCAGTTTTTAACGAGTTTTCAATGAGATCTGCCCCTATTAAGCTTCTGCTTATCGATGAGAAAGTTTGTCTCCATTCGTCTACAGTATAAGTTATGTCTAAGTCTTGTTCCCACTGTCTATGGAGCTCTAACTTATTCGTATTCTTTGCTTCCTGTATGGCTAGGTATAATCGCGTGATCATTTTTTTATTCCTACCTGGTGTCAGTATTATTTGTTCCAAAGTGGTGTTTGGTGAGGAAGAACTTCCCTGTCTGTATTTATTTATGGCGTGTGAGATCTGAAGGTACAAAAACCAGTTTAATGTGTCTGGGTGAATTTTATCGCTCAGCTGAGTGTATGTCAGCAGTCTCCCTTTATCCATAAAATCCGCCACTCTGTATAAACCCTTGTTCTCCCACTTAGTTATTTGTTTTTGGAAGTCTAGTGAAAGTAATGTACCTACCGGTACTATAGAGGAGTGTAGTGAAAGTAGTTTCAGTGATTTAGTTAATGAACTCCAGATCACTCTAGAGTCTTCCGTAGTTTTTAATTTAGCTAGCCGATGGGTGTTTGGTTTGGTAAGACTCCATATTATGTCTCCCGGGGAGTTTAGCCCCCCCAATATCCGCTTCAATATTGGGCCACGTCATTCCTCGGCAATCCTTGCTTAGTAGAACACTCTGCGCTAATCTAGCTGCCTGATAGTAATCTCGGAGATTAGGGACTCCTATTCCTCCTAATTGCTTATGTTGTTTTAGTACATGTGTGGCTATTCTAGTCGATTTATGTCCTCTTATGAATTTAATAAGTTTGGTCTGCACCTCGTCTAGTTCTTTCAGTGGGATTTTGATAGGTAAAGCTCTAAATAGGTATAGGAACCTTGGTAGGATGTTCATCTTTATCGCAGATAATCTGCCAAACCAAGAGAAGTTACCTTTTTTCCACTTAGCTATATCTTTCCTTATGGCTTTGTAAATTGGAATATAGTTTACTTTGTACAATGTTTCTGGGGTCGCTGTGATATTGATTACTAGGTACTTAAGGGATAGAGTAGCCCATTTAAAATCAAAGTTAGCTTCTATCAACTTACTTGTGTGTGCAGGTAGTGATATAGGGAGCGCCTCGCATTTATCTGGGTTTATTTTGATGCCTGATACCTTAGAAAATTTGTCTAGTAATTGATAAAGATTGGGCACGGACAGCATGGGTTTTGTAATTGTGAGAAGGATGTTGTCTGCGAATAGCGTTAATTTATGTTCCCCCTTATTTAGCTTGACCCCATGAATGTCTTTGGGTTTCGTATGCACGCTGCCAGAGGTTCAAAGCATAAAGCGAATAAGAGTGGCGACAATGGGCACCCCTGACGAGTTCCGTTTAAGATAGGTATCGGTCTAGATTGGTATCCCGCCGCTCTTATTGTTGCTACTGGAGAGGAGTAGATATTTTTGATTGCGTCTGAATCTATTGCCAAATCCCAGGTGCTCCAGAATCTCCAACATATACCTCCAGTCCACCCTATCAAAAGCCTTCTCCGCATCCAGAGATAGGAGCAAAGAAGGCGTTTCTGTATTCCTCAAGAACTCTACCAGAGCTATTGTCCGCCGAACATTATCAGGTGCTTCTCTCTCTTTAACAAAGCCCACCTGATCGGGGTGGATTAACGAGGGCAAATATTGCTTAAGTCTGTTTGCCAAAATTTTTGTAAAAATTTTCAAGTTCTGATTGATTAACGAGATTGGTCTATAATTTTGTGTCAATCTAGGGTTTTTCCCTGGTTTAGGGATTACAATTATTTTCGCTTGAAGTAGCTCTGGGGCAATTGGTGTACCTTTCAGTATGTCATTACAAAATTCACGGAGATGGGTGGTCAAATCAGTTCTAAATGATTTGTAGTAATCCCCCGAAAACCCGTCGGGACCAGCTGCCTTACCTATTTTAAGATCTTTAATAGCAGCCTATATTTCAAGAGTTGTAATCTCCGCATCTAAGGCCTCAGCGTCTTTTTTTTTTTTTTTTTTTTTTTTGTCTAGCTTAAGCAAGTCTGCTGTCAATAAAAGTTTATGTTTAAGGAGTGCAGTTTGGGGGGAGTGGCAGACCTTCTTCCCATCATAAAGGGATTCATAGTAGTGAGCAAAACGTTCCGCAATTTCTTGCGGATGAGATGTTAAAGTGCCATCTGATTTTTGTATTTGTGCTATTGTAAAGGATTTAGTTTTTTCTCTTAACCTATGGGCTAAATATTTATCTGGTTTGTTCGCATATAAGAAATAATACGCTTTTAGTTTGCTAATGGCTCTCATAGAGTTATCAGCCAAGATCTTAGACAGTTCTTTCCTTTTTTTGGTTAGTGTGTTCAAGGTCAGTGGGGATAATGAGGCTTGATGTGACTTTTCTAGTGATTCAATTTCTTGCTGTAAAGAGCCCACCCCAGACCTAACTCTCTTGACATACAAAGCTTTTTCCTTTATAAGTAACCCTCTAATATAGGGTTTATGGGCCGCCCATACAATTATAGGTTTAATCGAGGGATCAACATTTAGCCTCCAATATTCAGTGAGATTCTTAAGGATTTTAGTTTGAATGTCTTGCTGTTTTAGTAGCGTAGGGTCGTAGGTCCAAGATTTCTGTCTGTGTGTGTCAATGAATCCCTTTAACTGGATTTGTAGTATAGAGTGGTCTGACCATACTGAAGCGTGGATGGATGAGGATAGTAAGTTAGGTATAAGTATTTGACTAATATAGATGTAATCCAGCTTCGTATACATTTTATGAGCGGGTGAATAATAAGTGTGGTCATTAGTCTGCCCATAAAGTGTCGTCCAGGTGTCAAATATGTTATAAAATTCCATCGACTCTCTAATAGATTTGGTGATAGAATTGAGTTGACGTTGTTTGTTTGTGAGTTTGTTTGTACTGGTTTCACGTAGTGTCTTTAAGTTGACGTTAAAAATCCCCTGCCACTATTAATAGAGTTTGGGACCACTGAGTTAGTAGGTGTGAGAGCCTATTGAAAAAATCATGTTGTTGCTCATTGGGTGTGTAGATGTTACAGAATGTTATTTGTGTTCCCTGAATACTCCCTCTCAATATGAGATATCTGCCCTCTTTATCCCTGATCACCTCTTCTTTAGTGAATTGAATTGAGAATTGTGAATGAGAATTGAAACCCCTCTCTTTTTTTTATCCGTTGTAGAGTGGTAATGTTGCGTGAAGTGTTTATCCCAGTATTTGGGAACTTGTTTATGGATAAAATGTGTCTCTTGCAAAAATACGATTTTAGCTTTCAAATTGTTGTATTGGGTGAGGGCTGTTTTCCTTTTCGCATTTGTGTTTAGGCCTCTAACATTATGTGAAATTATCTGCAGGTTAGAATCCATGTGAAAATATTCCCTCCCTCCCCTCCTCATACCTGTAGTTCAGAATCCCTCTTGGCTTCTGGCTGTCCCTTGTTCCCTTAAGGCCATCTTTAGTATGGAGAAACTTTCTCGACCACTGCTCGACTGTACTTGGAATGAGAAAACAAAACCAAACATTTAAACAAAAACACAACTATAAACACAAAGAAAATATCAGGATATTTCCTGTTTGTTTGCATTATTAATACTATCTATGTTAGTGTGCAATTGAGATTTGCATATCAACAGTTAAAAATAAAAAGTGAAGAAAGTGGATCTTATAATCCTAGAGTGAACTAATATATGTTGCTTATGGCAATGTTGGGGAGGACTGGTCAATACTGTTCAGTAACCGAACATCCACTGTTTACTCGAAGATAGGATGGGACCGTGACTGTCCCTTTCCCCCATAGCGGGGTCTTTTCTGTAATGAGCTTGCATTAAATAGGGTCCCTAAGTCACGGTAGCAAAATACAAAACTCATATATGACCTGCTTACAGTTTTTACTTAAATGATCCGCCATAGAGTTCTGGTTCGAGTTATGAGTCCTGTGAGTGACTTTCCCACCTAGAGAAAAACATAGGTAAAGTTTCTGTTAGAGAGCAATGATCAATCAACAAACTCAATAGGGATTCTTAGGGCTTCTGTTTCCTTTTAGAAACTTTTGCACTGAGCTTCTTGGATGCTGCGCACGTCTCTTGTTGTTGTCTTGAGAATGTTCTGGGATTTCCGGACAGTCTAGTTTTAGCAATTGGCAGAGACCTGGGATGTCTTGTTTCTCTCTGATGGTGATAGTGTTGCCTTCATGATGTACGTGCAGGGCAAAAGGGAAACCCCATCTGTACATGGTCTGATTCTTCCTCAGTAGCTGTGTCAGCGGGCGGAGAGCATATCTCTTCTGTAATGTTTTGATACAGAGGTCCTGGTAAAATTGTATAATTGATCCTTGAAATTTAAAAGTTGGGTTTTTTCTCGCTGCATACATGATCTCTTCTTTTTCCTGGAAGCGTAGAAACTTAACTATTACATCTCTTGGGGGTTCTGAGTCTTTAGGCTTTGCTCTTAGAGCTCTATGCGCCCTTTCCATCTGGAATTTGCCTTCTGTGGCTGAATTTGTGATGGCTTGAAATAGATGTAGTAGATAGTTGCTTAAATCTGTCGTCACTATTGTTTCTGGGATACCTTTTTAAACGGATATTACATCTGCGACTCCTGTTCTCCAGGTCTTCTTGTTTGTCATTAATATCTGCCAGTTCCTGTTGTTGTTCATCCATTTTCTGCGAGATATTAGTAATATTCTCTTCCATTGTTTCCTCTTTTTCTTCCAAAGATTCTAGTCTGGAGCCCAGTTCCGAAATACCTTGCTTAATTTCCGTGAGATTGTTTGTAACAGTGTTTTGGAGGGGTAGCCATCTTTTCCCACATTTTATCAAAAATTGTTGTTATATCTTGTTTGGAGACAAGATTCCTGATGTCACCTTTAGTAACAGTTATATTGCTGTCTCCCGGTGGGGTTGCTTCTATATCTTCTTCCATCTCATCTTCAGTTACATCACCTCCCTTTTCTATCAGCTTATCCCCTTTCTGAGGCTTAAAAAAATGCTAGCTGCTGCAGGTTTATTTGTGGCACCCAGTTTGTTTTGTCTTCTAACTGACATGGTGTAGAGCTTGTAGTGATACCAATAAATAAATGAATGCTTCTTATTTAAGTATGCAGACAATGTCTATGCTTTAAGTTTACAGCAAAGCTGCTTTGTCGCCAAAATGCTTAATATGGTCTTCCCAGCAAAGTGTAGGGTGTGGGAGGTTTCCTGAGATTTATTTTCTGGGGTTTAAATGTTTATGAAGTTCTAGTTCCCCCTTTTCTTTTTATTTTTGTGATGAATTGAAAAAATTGTGGCTTATGTACAGGATCGTCACCTTTTTCTCAAACATTGCTGGTTTGTGTGTTATTTTTTAAAACAGTCCCCTGGTGATAGAGGTTCTTTCTTTAAATGAGTACTCCCTTAATTTAGTCACAGCTCTCCGCCTCACTCTTATCCCAGCCTGCTAATAAATATATTCCAAGAGACACCGCTTTGCTATTGCCTCAGGACCTTTCAGTGCAGCTCCTATATCCCTGCCAGCCCGGACTCCCACGTGGCTAATCAGATATCATGGCGGCTTATCATATTGTACCTCCTCCTCCCTTCTTATGTTTGCGAGTCGTGCTGCTCATTACACCTCTTACCGGGTCGCCCAACAGACCTCCTCCAGTTGATTTTAGGGATTACCAGGTCCCCTCTGTAGCGGAGCTCTCCTTTATATGACCGGCGGTAGATAATTAGGCCCCCATAGTCTGGAAGACACCGGGTGTTGCGCTGCTGTTCCGGTCCCTCTGTAGAGCCGATTAAAACTGCCACCTCTAAAGAGGATAAGTGTATGAGCAGTCCGGTGGTAGGTGGAATCCATTCTTAGGGCTTAAAGGTGTTATTTCTCCACTTTTTCTGCTTAGTGCACACGGAGCATTCAGATTATGCATCCTCCATTATGCCTGCCTTAGCTCCTCCCCTCATGGTAGTAGGTTTTTAAATGGACATTCTAGTGTAAAAATGAACTCTTCTATTTTATTAGATCTTTTTAATTTTAAACAAAATATCTTTCTTAGTATGCATTTTAATCATTGGTGTGCTGTCCCAAAGAAGATACAGCCAGTGAGCCAATCAAGTGCAAGCATACATATTTATGCTCCAATCACTGGCTGCATCATTATAAAGTACAGAGGTGTTCCAGGACTACAACTTTGCGTGTTTAACTCAGAGATAGAAAATGGTCCAAAAATATTTTGTTTAAAAAAAGTGTTCCAACAAAATAGATTTTTATATACACACAGACACACACATGATTTTCCCTTTTAATACAGACCTGAAATCTCAAACAATAGAGGAGGCTCCTTGTGCATGGTAGACGAGGTAGTAGATTTGATATCCTGTGTGAAAAGTGTACGTGCTATTTGGGGTGATAGCCAAGCTTCTTGCTCCTCGTAATGAAGTGAGCTTCATTCCTTTCCCAGAGTGAAAATGTTAGGGGTTATTTCTCTGGTGTGAAACTGTGTGGTTTTTGCAAATAGGGTGACGTATAATTGTCCTCTATACTATAAGTGTACTGTTTCTGTTTCAGATCACAGATAGTACTCTTATCCAGCTTTCCATACATTGTCCCAGGCTGCAAGTTTTGGTGAGTATGAGACTTCTGTGTTTGTGAATTATTGATAGTGTTCAGTGTAGTTTCAATGGTGATGGGCATAGGTGTTTTTCTGTAGAAAACAGCCACCTTTAAAGAATTTGTATAAAGGAATATTTGAGCGATAAATGTTTATAAAGAAGAGCTTGTTAACTGGAAAGCACATAGCAAAAACACAGGTTTAATAACTGTAAATGTAGTGAAGTCTGTAAAACTGACTTTTCATAGCGCTGATAGTAAAGCAAGTGTTTGGAAGACTTTCATAATTGAAAACAATCATCTGCAGAAGTAATGAGTGGATAAAATCACTCTTGATTATTTTATTTTTCTTTAAAAACTTTAACACTGAGAGAAGCAGACCAGATATCTGCCTTTTTAACATAGTAGATGAGGTTGAAAAGACAGAGGTTCATCAAGTTCAATCTATACTTACAAAAAAGCTCCAGTTGAGCTTAAAATAATCCCTTAGGGTCCTTAGGAGAAGCTTGATCTCTCCTTTTTTTTTAACCGCTTACCTTAATTTTGAATTACTTACACTTGCTTCAATGCTAAGAAATCTGGAAACCTGCATCTATAGATTATCACTGTAATATTAAAAGTAATATGGCTCCCGGATTGTAGGAGCCTATCCAATACTTATTTACTAGTCTGCTGCAGTACTTCTAGCACTCATATTTAAGAATATTTTCAATCTTATACTCAGTTAAGGTTTGTGTTTTTAAATGTGCAGCTGGTATGACTGTTTAATTAATAAAGGAATGGTATGAATGTGGACACATTAGTCTTTATGATTTACTATTTGATGTTATTTTCTTAAAGCAGTAATTGCTCTTTCAACACAGGGTTAGGCAACCTTTTTTTCAGTTGTATGTCTATTTACAATTATTAAATAATAGCTTCCTGGATCAGCCTTGCTTCCCTTTTTAAAGAATGGCACCACATCAGCTTTACGCCAGTCCAGGGGTACTATGCCTGAGGATAATGAGTTTTGAACTATTAAGAGTAGAGGTTTGTCTATAACAGTGCTAAGTTCCTGTAAAACCTTGGGTTTATTCCATTTGGGCCTGGAGTTTTATTTACTTTAATATTATCTTGTTTTTCCTGATATCCTCTGGAGATAACCCAGTTAATGGTATGGGCTTGAATGTTCTAGTTTGTTTTAAAATATCTCCCATTGGTTCCTCTCTTGTGTATATCAAAGAAAAGAACTTGTTTAGTACCTCAGCCTTCTCCCTGTCACTGGTAATCGCACTACCCTTCACACATTTTGATGTGTATATATATTTGACGTTTCTGGGTTTCCCCCGTTTTCAAAACAAGTGCAGCAATGATAACAACAAAACTCACCCTTTTGTAGCTTGAACCCTTCACTATTACGGCGTTCCCAGCCGTGTCCCGAAAGTTGCCGACCTCACGTGACCCTTGTGTCACGATCTTCGTCATCATGGCAACTGGACGCCAAATCTGGATCGTCGTAGTGCCTAAAAACAATAATACACAGTGAAACAAGGAGTGTACGGACCAGTGCAAGCCATCATGGGGAGGGGATACTGTCTTAAAAGAATACTGTTGAACACATGTTAGGGGATAAGCTGAATGCATAATATTGAGACAAATAGAAATTAGCATGTTGAATGGCAACTTACGTATATAATAGATATACAACTGTCAGGGTGCCAGGAATCAGACTAAGACAAGAAGTGCAAAAATAATCGCACCTTTATTAATAGCAAAAAATAATAAAAAGTCCACAAGTAAAATAACAAGCCAGGAGTCAAAACCAGAGCTGGTATTCAGACGAGCCGAGTCAGGAGCCAAAACGAATAGTCAGACGAGCCGGAATCAGGAACAAGGAAAACAGCAGAGACATTAAGAAGCCAGGGATCAGGAACCGGGAAGGACGTCAGGCAGCCAGGTAATACACAGGAACTCTCGCAAACAGGTCTGAGACAACGCAAAGGCAAAGCATACTGAACAGAGGCCCTTTAAATAATAAGTGATGACATCACAATTCTGAGACTGCATCCTGTCTCACATGGATGATGCACACCAGTCTGGCCATAAAAGGAAGTGTAGGAAATGAGCAGCATCCCCCACAATGCACCATAGTCAGGAAGAGAGGTGAGTAAAATGGCTGCCAGCAGCACATGGCAAACAGGGAAAAAAACCCTGACAACAACTAATATGGTGTACCACTATCCTATACATAAACAATATCTAATATAATTAAGAGACATACCTCAGTGTAGCAGCTAACGAGATCTAACTATGTACAATTGGAATACAGACTAAACAGACTATATAATACTAAATATGTTTTAAATGAATACAGCATACTATCCATCAAACTGGGTGAACACCTACAGTCATTTCTAGACATCTGACTACCAAGGCTCAATTACTATGGGAACATATTAAGAAGAGGGGTCTTAGTATTGTACCACTGTAATTAGAGCTCAGGATATAGATGAGAGCCAAGAACTAGTAGAATTATAAGCAACAGTGCCAATCCAGGTGCACATTGTAATAAATAAACTATGTATTTAGTGGTGCAGGTAACTCTGTTACCTACATCGGAGTTCAAGAGGGTTGCCTGTAACTGTAATAATACGGATGAGAGCCTGAAAATGAGTCAGATGGCAGAGATGGAAATAAAGTTTAGGAGAGGCTATCATAGAGAAGCCCTGAACAAGAGCAAAGCACTCTGTGGAAAAGATACACAACAAGTACTATTGACTGAAACCAAGGCACCAGTTAAAGAGGAGAAGATGAGTTTTACAGAGACTTTAAGAAACAACTGGCCACTGACAAGGATCTTCCCTTTAAGAATACTCTACCACCAAGAATTGGCTTCCGAAGAGCTAGATCTCTCCGAGATCAATTAATTAAAACAGACCCCAGGGACTGCTATACAAACACCATCTGGCTGAAAGCAAAATCTGGTTGCTTTTGTTGCCTTGGCTGCACCACCTGTGGGGGGCTGACCACAGGGAACAAGTTTAGCCATCCTTATTCCACCAGGAAATTTCAAATTAAACAGTTACCTGCACCACCAAATACATAGTTTATTTATTACACTGTGCATGTGGTATGTTCTATGTAGGAAAAACAGTGGATGACCTTAGAACAAGGATGACCAACCATCGTCCAGCCATAGGGGCAGCCTTTGAGAAAGACACATCGGAACAGCCAGTGGCCAGGCATTTCGCAGAATCAGGACACAGATTGTCTGATTTAAAATACTTTATAGATCACATCCCTCCACCCCCGATTGGTGGGAACAGAGCCAAGATGCTACTCAAGAGAGAATCCAGATGGATCTATAATCTAGGGACCATGGCCCCTAGAGGACTCAATGTGCACCTGGATTGGCACGGTTGCTTATAATTCTACTAGTTCTTTGTGCTCATCTATATCTTGAGCTCTTTTTACAGTGGTACAATACTAGGACCCCTCTTGTCAATATGTTCCCATAGTAATTGAGCCTTGGTAGTCAGATGTCTAGAAATGACTGTAGGTGTTCACCCAGTTTGATGGATAGTATGCTGTATTCATTTAATACTTATTTAGTATTATATAGTCTGTTTAGTCTGTATTCCAATTGTACATAGTTAGATCTTGTTAGCTCCAACACTGAGGTATGTCTCTAAATATATTAGATATTGTTTATGTATAGGATAGTGGTATACCATATTAGTTGTATATCTATTATATATGTAAGTTGCCATTCAACATGCTAATTTCTATTTGTCTCAATATTATGCATTCAGCTTATCCCTGTTTTAGTACATGTGTTAAACAGTATTCTCTTAAGACTATACATCCCCTCCCTGTTATAGCTTGCACTGGTCTGTGGACCTTGTTTCACTGTATATTATTGTTTTTAAGCACTATGATGATCCTGATTTGGCGTCCAGTTGCCATGACGACGAAGATTGTGACGCAAGGGTCACGTGACTTCGGCAACTTCCGAGACGCGGCCGGGAACTCCGTAATAGTGAAGGGTTCCGGTTACAAAAGGGAGAGTTTTGTTGTTCTCATTGCTGCACTTGTTTTGAAAATGGGGAAAACCCTGAAACGTCAAAATATTGGGTACATTTGTATTAAGACCCTGTGAGTGTGTGTGTATGTGTGTGTGTATATATATATATATATATATTTCTCTTGTAAGGTGTATCCAGTCCACGGATTCATCCATTACTTGTGGGATATTCTCCTTCCCAACAGGAAGCTGCAAGAGGACACCCACAGCAGAGCTGTCTATATAGCTCCTCCCCTAACTGCCACTCCCAGTCATTCTCTTGCAGCTCTCGACAAGAAAGGAAGTATCAAGAGATATGTGGTGAATTAGTGTAGTTTATCTTCAATCAAAAGTTTGTTATTTTTAAACGGTACCGGTGTTGTACTGTTTTTACCTCAAGCAGAAATTAGAAGAAGAGTTCTGCCTGAGGTTTTTGATGATCTTAGCAGGTTGTAACTAAGGTCCACTGCTGTTCTCACACATAACTGAAGAGTATGGGAAAACTTCAGCTGGGGGAATGGCCTGCAGAATTAACTGCTCTGAGGTATGTTCAGTATATTTTTTTCTAGAGAGATGATAAGGTCTAGAAAATGCTGACAGTGCCTGATATATTTAAGGTAAGCCTGATTACAGTGATTTAACAAACGACTGGGATCATGCTTGCAGTAAAGGGTAATATTCATGTTACTTGATCTTATTACTTAGTATGTAAAACGTTTGCATGATATATAAAAAACGTTTTTTACTGAGGGTGATAAATCTTTATTTGGGGCCTAGTTTTCCACATGGCTGACTAGATTTCTCCTAGGAGTAGTTATTTATGGCCCTTTCACTTTGAGTGCATGGTGGGAGGGGCCTATTTTCGCGCTCTAATTGCGCAGTAGTTTTTACAGTCTGAGACATCCAGCTTCCCTGAAGGAGTCCCCTGACATAGGACCTCTGTAAAGGGTTTTTGTGCCTACAAAAGTTGTTTTATGGGCAGGTAGGAGCTACAGTAGAGCTGTGGCAGTTTGCTTATGACTGTTTATAACGGTTTTACAGTTTTTCTGATTCGTTTTTGAGCCTGAGGGGTTAATCATCCATTTGCAAGTGGTTGCAATGCTATTTTAGCCTATTATACACACTGTAAAAATTTCGTTGAGTTTACTGCTTTTTTTCACTGTTTTGCAGTTTATGTGATTGTTTTTTTCCCCTTAAAGGCACAGTACCATTTTTTATATTCTGCTTTTTCACATTTATTAAAGTGTTTTTCAAGCTTGCTGGTCTCATTACTAGTCTGTTAAACATGTCTGACATAGAGGAAACTCCTTGTTCATTATGTTTAGAAGCCATTGTGGAACCCCCTCTTAGAATGTGTACCAAATGCACTGATCTTACTATAAATTATAAAGACCATATTCTGGCTTTAAAAGATTTATCACCAGAGGAAATTGACAAGGGGGAAGTTATGCCGACTAACTCTCCCCACCTGTCAGAACCTATAACTCCCACTCAAGGGACGCCAAGTACATCTAGCGCGCCCATTGCGTATACCTTACAAGACATGGCGGCAGTTATGAATCATACCCTTACAGACGTATTGTCCAAACTGCCAGGGTTACAAGGAAAGCGAGACAGCTCTGGGGCTAGAACAAATACAGAGCTCTCTGACGCTTTAGTAGCTATGTCTGATATACCCTCACAATGTGCAGAAGCCGAAGCAGGAGAGCTTCTATCTGTGGGTGATTTTTCTGATTCAGGGAAGACGCTTCAACCTGATTCTGATATGTCTACATTTAAATTTAAGCTTGAACACCTCCGCGTGTTGCTCAGGGAGGTTTTAGCAACTCTGGATGACTGTGACGCCATTGTAGTCCCAGAGAAATTGTGTAAATTGGATAAATACTATGCAGTGCCTGTTTACACTGATGTTTTTCCAATACCTAAGAGGTTTTCAGAAATTATTACTAAGGAATGGGATAGACCAGGTGTACCATTCTCTCCCCCTTCTGTTTTTAAAAAGATGTTTCCTATAGATGCCGCTACACGGGACTTGTGGCAAACGGTCCCTAAGGTGGAGGGAGCAGTCTCTACTCTAGTGAAGTGTACAACTATCCCTGTCGAGGACAGTTGTGCTTTTCTAGATCAAATAGACAAAAAAAATTTATTCAACAAGGTTTTATTCTCCAGCCCCTTGCATGCATTGCCCCAGTCAGGGCAATGCATGCAAGGCAATGCATGCTGCGGCCTTCTGGTTTGAGTCTCTAGAAGAGGCTCTACAGGTAGAAACCCCGTTGGATGATATCCTTGACAAGCTTAAAGCCCTTAAGCTAGCCAATTCATTTGTTTCTGACGCCGTTGTTCATTTAACCAAGCTAACGGCTAAAAATTCAGGTTTTGCTATTCAGGCGCGTAAGGCGCTATGGCTTAAATCCTGGTCAGCTGACGTTACTTCAAAGTCTAAGCTTCTCAACATTCCTTTCAAGGGGCAGACCCTATTCGGGCCTGGACTGAAGGAGATAATTTCTAATATTACTGGAGGAAAAGGTCACGCCCTTCCTCATGATAGGTCCAACAAATTAAGGACCAAACAGACTAATTTTCGTTCCTTTCGAAACTTCAAGAGTGGCGCAGCTTCAACTTCCTCTAATACAAAACAAGAGGGAAATTTTGCCCAGTCCAAACCGGTCTGGAGACCTAACCAGGCTTGGAACAAGGGAAAGCAGGCCAAAAAACCTGCTGCCTCTAAGACAGCATGAAGGATCAGCCCCCGATCCGGAAACGGATCTAGTAGGGGGCAGACTTTCTCTCTTCACCCAGGCTTGGGCAAGAGATGTCCAGGATCCCTGGGCGTTGGAAATTGTGTCCCAGGGATATCTTCTGGATTTCAAAGCTTCTTCCCCAAAAGGGAGATTTCATCTCTCACAATTATCTGCAAACCAGATAAAGAGAGAGGCATTCTTACATTGTGTTCAAGACCTCCTAGTTATGGGAGTGATCCACCCAGTTCCAAAGGAGGAACAGGGGCAAGGCTTCTATTCAAATCTGTTTGTAGTTCCCAAGAAAGAGGGAACATTCAGACCAATCTTAGATCTCAAGATCTTAAACAAATTTCTCAGGGTCCCATTCTTCAAGATGGAGACAATTCGAACCATCCTACCTATGATCCAGGAGGGTCAATATATGACTACCGTGGACTTAAAGGATGCTTATCTTCACATTCCGATACACAAAGATCATCATCGGTTTCTCAGGTTCGCCTTCCTAGACAGGCATTACCAGTTTGTGGCTCTTCCCTTTGGGTTAGCCACGGCACCAAGAAACTTTACGAAGGTTCTAGGGTCACTTCTAGCGGTCCTAAGGCCGCGGGGTATAGCAGTAGCCCCTTACCTAGACGACATTCTGATACAGGCGTCGAATTTTCAAATCGCCAGGTCCCATACGGACATTGTTCTGGCATTCCTAAGGTCTCATGGGTGGAAGGTGAACGAAGAAAAGAGTTCTCTATCCCCTCTCACAAGAGTTTCCTTCCTAGGAACTCTGATAGATTCTGTAGAAATGAAGATTTACCTGACAGAGACCAGGTTGTCAAAACTTCTTCTAAATTCCTGCCGTGTTCTTTATTCTACTTCTCGCCCTTCAGTGGCTCAGTGTATGGAAGTAATCGGCTTAATGGTAGCAGCAATGGACATAGTGCCGTTTGCCCGCCTACATCTCAGACCGCTGCAACTGTGCATGCTCAGTCAGTGGAATGGGGATTACACAGATTTGTCCCCTCTACTAAATCTGGATCAAGAGACCAGGGATTCTCTTCTCTGGTGACTATCTCGGGTCCATCTGTCCAAGGGTATGACCTTCCGCAGGCCAGATTGGACAATAGTAACAACAGATGCCAGCCTTCTGGGCTGGGGTGCAGTCTGGAACTCCCTGAAGGCTCAGGGCTCGTGGACTCAGGAGGAGGCACTCCGTCCAATAAACATTCTGGAACTAAGAGCGATATTCAATGCTCTTCAGGCTTGGCCTCAGCTTGCTGCGGTCAGGTTCAGTCCGGCAATATCACGACTGTAGCCTACATCAACCATCAAGGGGGAACAAGGAGTTCCCTAGCAATGTTGGAGGTTTCAAAAATAATTCTATGGGCAGAGGTTCACTCTTTCCATCTATCAGCTATCCATATCCCAGGAGTAGAGAACTGGGAGGCGGATTTTCTAAGTCGACAGACTTTTCATCCGGGGGAGTGGGAACTCTATCCGGAGGTATTTGCACAGTTGATTCAACTTTGGGGCAAACCAGAACTGGATCTCATGGCGTCTCGTCAGAACGCCAAGCTTCTTTGTTACGGATCCAGGTCCAGGGATCCCAAGGCAGCGCTGATAGATGCTCTAGCAGCGCCTTGGTCCTTCAACCTGGCTTATGTGTTTCCACCGTTTCCTCTGCTCCCTCGTCTGATTGCCAAGATCAAGCAGGAGAGAGCTTCGGTGATTTTGATAGCACCTGCGTGGCCACGCAGGACTTGGTATGCAGATCTGGTGGACATGTCATCCCTTCCACCATGGACTCTGCCGCTGAGGCAGGACCTTCTACTTCAGGGTCCTTTCAACCATCCAAATTTAATTTCTCTGCATCTGACTGCTTGGAGATTGAACGCTTGATTTTATCAAAGCGTGGTTTCTCTGAGTCGGTCATTGATACCTTAATTCAGGCTCGAAAGCCGGTCACCAGGAAAATCTATCATAAGATATGGTGTAGATATCTTCATTGGTGTGAATCCAAAGGTTACTCATGGAGTAAGGTCAGGATTCCTAGGATATTATCTTTTCTCCAAGAAGGATTGGAGAAGGGATTGTCAGCTAGTTCCTTAAAGGGACAGATTTCTGCTCTGACTATTCTTTTGCACAAGCGTCTGGCTGATACTCCAGACGTTCAGGCGTTTTGTCAGGCTTTAGTTAGAATCAAGCCTGTGTTTAAACCTGTTGCTCCGCCATGGAGTTTAAATTTGGTTCTTAAGGTTCTGCAAGGGGTTCCGTTTGAACCTTTGCATTCCATAGATATTAAACTTTTATCTTGGAAAGTTCTGTTTTTAGTAGCTATCTCCTCGGCTTTACAATGTGATTCCCCTTATCTCATTTTCCATGCAGATAAGGTAGTGTTACGTACCAAACCTGGTTTTCTTCCTAAGGTGGTATCTAATAAAAAATATCTATCAGGAGATCGTTGTTCCTTCACTATGTCCTAATCCTTCTTCAAAGAAGGAACGTCTTTTACACAATGTTGATGTGGTTCATGCTTTAAAATTTTATTTACAAGCTACGAAGGATTTTCGTCAAACATCTGCTTTGTTTATGGTCTACTCTGGACAGAGGAGAGGCCAAAAGGCTTCGGCAACTTCTCTTTCTTTTTGGCTAAGAAGTATAGTCTGCTTAGCTTATGAGACTGCTGGCCAGCAGCCTCCTGAAAGAATTACAGCTCATTCCACTAGAGCGGTAGCTTCCACATGGGCTTTTAAGAATGAGGCTTCTGTTGAACAGATTTGTAAGGCGGCGACTTGGTCTTCGCTTCATACTTTTTCTAAATTCTACAAATTTGATACTTTTGCTTCTTCGGAGGCTATTTTTGGGAGAAAGGTCTTACAGGCAGTGGCGCCTGCCTTGTCCCTCCCTTCATCCGTGTCCTATAGCTTTGGTATTGGTATCCCACAAGTAATGGATGAATCCGTGGACTGGATACACCTTACAAGAGAAAACAAAATGTATGCTTACCTGATAAATTTATTTCTCTTGTGGTGTATCCAGTCCACGGCCCGCCCTGTCATTTTAAGGCAGGTGTTTTTTATTTTTAAACTACAGTCACCACTGCACCCTATAGTTGTTACTACTATAGTAGTTACTTGTGGGAGAATATCCCACAAGTAATGGATGAATCCGTGGACTGGATACACCACAAGAGAAATACATTTATCAGGTAAGCATAAATTTTGTTATATATGTGTGTGTGTGTATGTATATGTGTATATATGTATATGTGTATATATATATATATATATATATTAAGGCTAGAGAAAAGGAGATTTAATCTACAGCAACATGTGGAACTCATTGAAAGCGGTGAATGCCAATACCTTTAGATAAATTTAAAAAATGCATTTGATTAATTTCAGAATTCAGAGATAGGTTTGCTTGTGTTAATGAGTAAGCTTTTGAATTATTTAATGTAAGTTTAATTGTGAGCTCCTTTATTGTAAATCAGGTGTGTAACAAAGATGAGGTTCAAAGTAGAAGGTAAAGTAAAGGGACAGTAAACACCTTGTTGATTACAAGGAATATTTTATGTTGCTATAGAGAAACATAGCGAAGTCTAAATGTTTTTAAAATAATTAAACATCCTTTTTACTGCAATTGTTTTTCAACAGCCAAACTCCATCCACCATTTGCCTTACTTGGAGGAGGCAATTGGGGCTTTAGTCTGCAGAGAACAAGTCTAGCCATTGTTATAACATTAGTATAAAATATATGGTTTTGTAGTTATTTTCAGGGAAAGCTAATCAGCAGGGTTAGCCCTGTGAAGTCAGGATACATTTTAAGTTCTGAGAATTAGAAAATCCTCAATTTTCAGAGCTAAGTTTCATGAAAATGGGGAAAAATAAATAATGAACACATTCTGTATAGTTGTTCGTTATGCCTAACTAAAGATTTTCTATAAAAATCTCGTTTACTGTCTCTAACTCACATGTGCTCAACCAAATTTACTTTCAAAATAAACATTGGAAAATCCTGGTAATAAAGCATCTTATACCATTCCCTGGAAAAACTTAAGTAAAGTAACTGCTGATTCTGTAGCTCATACCTGAAACAATATAATTGCGCAAAGAAAATGTGTATTTTTTTCTTAAATGGAAAGAGCCCACAACTGCATTCATTACTTTTGGGAAATAAGAACCTGGCCACCAGGAGGAAGCAAAGACACCTCAGCCAAAGGCTTAAATACTCCTCCCACTCCCCTCATCCCTCAGTCATTCTTTGCCTTTTGTCCCAGGAGGTTGGCAGAGTGTCAGAATTTTTTATCTTAGTTTTTTGTCTCTTATGGAGGGTAGTACTTTTTGGCATGGGACAGGAGTTTTAAGTAGTCCTGTCAGTCTCTCAGTGAGGGCTTGGATGAAAGTTACAGTCCGGAGATGTAGGAAGAGTCTTTCTGCGAAACCATACCGACAAATATTAACAGCTCCTCAAGCAATCAGCATTGTCTAACTTCGCTCTGCTGCCTGCTTTCTTCTCTCAAGTCCATGGCCGAGGCGATGCCACTATGAGGGACAATTTATGCAGCTTGCCGGTTAGGACCCTAGGTGCAGGCTGGTCCTGTCTGTGTTCGTTTGGTCTTGCGGCTGTTCAGACACGTGGCGCTATTCTGCGCGGCTGGTTCGGTAGAAGCGCAGAGTTCTCAGATTATCATTGTTTTTCATGTTCAACTAAGCATTCGAGAGGCCCTTTGGGTCCGTGAGGTGGGAAGGATTCTATCTATCTCTATCTATTGGGTACTTATAGAGCGCAAACTAATCACCCGTTAGGGTCTCAAGGCACTAGGATTGTTGCAGTCCTTGTAGCCTTCAGTCATAGATGGCCGGGCAGGGGAGTTTTTCTGCTGCGTCACTCTGACATCTGATTTCATCAGAACCTAGAGTTTTCCTCCCCTATGTGGTGGAGGGTTGGAGGGCTTAATGCCCCTTACCTCAGTTGAGCGGTTTGGCCTTCATTTTCAGGCCTCTGGATTTGTCCTTTTGGGCTTGATCCAACAGCTTGTACAGGATAGCTGTCTAGCATGGGGAAGGTTTGCAGTTTGAAACCAGTTGCAGCTCTTAGCACTTTGCAGGTGTCTATGTAAGCTGTTTATAGTGTATCTAGATGCAGCTCTTACTCTTTGACGCGTACTGTTGGTCTGAGTTATAAGAGACCTTTGTGTCTTATTCCATTGTCACCGGGTGAGTTGGATCTCCTTTAGGGATCTGTGTTTCCGGTTGATGGTTGTTCCCTGTGGGGACTTTGTTTAGCTCGGGGTTTCTAGAGCTGGGTGGGCTTAGTGCCTCTTCCTTGTGTCCTCTGCTTGTGCGGAGGTGATAGGGAGGCTAGTCCTGCTAGTAGTATTTTTTTTTTACCTCAAGGTATCCCTTGTTTGTCCTGAGGCTTAAGAAGTATCTTCATATGACTTCTAGCCTTGCTCTTTGGAGTGTTGGACTTTAGCTAGGGGTGGTTCCTTCCTTTAGGTCAGGGCATTCAAGTTCTTCTCGCTATCCAGATTCTCTGGATATGCATCTATATCCCTTGTGTCTGACTTTTTGGCCAGTTGGGGTGTTTAGTTCTAGGGTAAGGTTTGCCTGAACTATTAGATGCCCAGACCTGTTTTTCTCCCTGAGATTTCCGGTTGCTGCAGCTTTGCTTGGCTTTTTTTCCTGACCCAGTCTTGGGTAGTTTTTGAATCTTGTATCTCAGGGCTGGTCGGGATGTTCCATGGTAGTGGGAACTTGGGCTATGTCCTTGGTCCATCTACCTAACCTGGTCATGGTTGGCCAGGATTTCGGAGTATTTTTTACTCCTTGCCACCACCATTTGTGTTCCCCTTTTTAGGGACCTGTGGGTAGGTCCGGCAGCTTAGGTTGCCTGGAGCGTGCCCTCTGTCTGGGGGTTGCTTTTGCGTTCTGTTTCTTGATTGACTGCCTCTTCTTCCTCGCAAGCACCCTCTGTGTCGTCCTGTTATGGACTCTGTGTTTTCATACTTGGGTTTTTTTCGCCTGGGTCTATTACACACTTTTTATGGTCGAATACTTTGGTATTTTATGTTCAGGCGCTGGGAGGACTTTGCCTTTTTAGTTGCCTTTCATGCTTGCAGGATGTTGGAGAGACGTCTGTTTCGGGTATTGCTTGTGTAGGCGTGGTCTCCTTTCAGGGTCTGGGTCCATTTGGATCTCTGTGAGCTGGGCCTACTCTTGGAGGTGTTCTTTTTTGTATTAAGGGACCTTTTGGTTCCTCGGTTCTCCTTTGCCTCGTCCCCTTGGGGTTTCGGCTGGTATCCCCTTCATTTGTGAGGGGTGGGGGACCGTCTGTTGGGCGGCGGTGTCTGTTGGTGGACTGTTGGCTCAGTCGAGTCCGTTTTGCGGTATATAGTTTGGCTCTGGATTAGCTGTGAGTCAGTGTCCTCAGGGCTTTTCCTTTAAAAAAAAATATATATATATTTGTTTTTTTTCTCAGCTTCGGACGAAGCAGGATTTTTTTTATTGGTGAGAATTTCAGGCCTGGTGCCCTCAGTATGGGCCGCCTATTGTACCCTCCCGTCTTGGCATTCAGTGTCCTCTATAGCTTGGGTATTTTCCCTAAAGTAATGAATGCAGCTGTGGACTCTTTCCATTTAAGAAGAAAAACATAAATTATGCTTACCTGATAATTTCTTTTTACTTTTTCTTCTGATGGAAAGAGTCCACAGCTCCCCACCCGTAATTTTATGTGGGGCGTCTTTATATTCATCTGGCACCTTTTCACCATGATATTTCTTCTACTGTTCCTTGTTCCTCTGCAGAATGACTGGGGGATGAGGGGAGTGGGAGGAGTATTTAAGCCTTTGGCTGGGGTGTCTTTGCCTCCTCCTGGTGGCCAGGTTCAGTATTTCCCAAAAGTAATGAATGAAGCTGTGGACTCTTTCCATCAGAAGAAAAGGAAATTTTCAGGTAAGCATAAATGATGTTTTTCAAGTGGTTAAACTCAATGACCTGTTAAAATATCCACTTCCACGAGGAATCACAATTGTGGACACCCTCATCCTGTAGTCTGTTGTAAGAACAAGAAATCTGAATGTTAATCAATTGTTATCTTTGTGAATGTACTTTAGAGTGACATTGAGTGTTATGAGGGGGTATAATCATGTTTCCTTACTTCTATCTCTTTTTCTTAAAGGGACATGAAACAATTTATAGCTACAGGACTTTTGTGTATTGTTGCAGTAAATTACCATAAAAGCAGATTGGGAAACTTTTTTTCTAAATAGATTGACATTATATTTGCTGCATTTTTGATTCAATGGCCAAACGCCACCAGCCTTATAATGAGGCTCCAATCCTGACTTGTTTCTGGCAAAGTTAGCAGCTGTCATTGTGTAAGTAAAACCTGTGCAGTATCTTATCTAACTCCACTGCTTAGACCAATTAGGGACAGTAGGAATAGGCTTGTGAGGGCTTAATGTTTAATTATCAGAAATGGAAAGCCCAGAGTTTAATTACATATAAAGGGGACAGAATAAAAAAGTATATGGCAAAGCTTTTTTTCTACTATACATTATGAAGCATGTTTTATATTACAATCTCAGTGTTTCATGTCACTTTAAAGGGACATTCCAGACAAAATTGGAATCCACCTGGATACATTTCAGTTTTGAATAGAAGCATTTTTGTAATATGTATGTGTTAGCAAAACTGCTTCTAACTAAAGTGTATTTAAGTTTGCAATATGCACCAGCATTTTAAACCCATAATTTGCACAGATAGCCTAAGGTGCTTGTATCATCTGGTAATGACTCAATGTTAATTTCTGATATGATACAAACCCCTCTGGTGCTCTGAGTAGCTGCAGTATTTAAAATGCTGGTGTACTAACAATATCTAGCTATGCTTCACATGCACTTGCAGAGAAAAATGTTAAGACTAAAACAGTGATAACTTTTATTAGAAGCATTTTTGCCAATACATGCATATTTCATATGTTTATATTCAAAGCTGTAATTCATTTAAATGTATATACATTTTGACTGGAATGTCAATTTAAGTGTATCCAACCACATACAGTCTCATTTCTTTACAAGTGTGTTTCTTTTGGATATCAGTTAGAGGCTCACATCTGTACTGGTAGCAGAAATACTACACTTTACTAACTCACACCCCTTTGCATTTAAATCCAGAGCCTCTCACACTGTGAGCTCATCACAGATGATGGAATTAGACACTTGGGCAATGGGGCATGTGCCCATGATAGACTAGAGGTGGTTGAATTAGACAACTGTCCCTTGATCACAGACGCATCTCTGGAGCATCTCAAAAGTTGCCAGAGTCTGGAGCGGATCGAACTGTATGACTGCCAACAGATTACTCGTGCTGGAATCAAACGGCTGAGGGTAAGAATAAGATTTACACCTCGTGCTACCTTGTAAACAAATACTTTGGGTCACAGGGCCAGTTTCAATATATATGATAAAAATGGCAATTGGCCAATCTGTTTTCCAAAGCCAATAAAGAATTGTTTGATGTGTATATCATATATATGCTCAGTTTACATGTGAAGTCCTATTAATAGCTCAGGATATGTACTATCAATATTGCAGGCCCGCACTATGATTGGAGCACAGTCTGGTATTACAAGTCCATGGTTAAATAAATATAAAATATAAATTATATATAAATATAAAAAGTGTTTAAAGTGATATGGTTTATGACAAGGTGTTGGACTGGGAAAGGCTCAAAGGTGTGTGTGTTTGTGAGTGGATTTGTATGTGTGTATGTAAAACTGTGTGAGTGCCCTTCCCAATCCAACACCTTTACATATACCATATCACTTTTAACACCACTTTTTAATTTAAAAACATATATAAAAAATTGAAATAGTTTTTGTTCTTCACTCAGATAGTATTTTTTTTTTATTATAAATATATCGATATAGAGAGAGGTGTGTGTATATATAGTTTAAATAAAATAAATATATACCTCAGATGTTAAAGCACGTGAAGCTTTCACTTGAGCGCTACCTTTTCACTTTCAACTTTTAATATTAGCACAAGAATAAGAACGATAGTTAACTTTTGTGTTAGCACTCAACAGTTTTTTACTATTTATTTCATAATGTGGTTCGAGTCCACAAGCCATAACATGTGGGATTCAACTCCTGTCCCATGGAGACAAAAAATACCCAATATACCAAGAGCTTTTAATCACTCCAACTTCCCTGTATACCTCAGTTTTATTGTTGTTTGCCTCCACAGGTGAAGGTGGAAATATGAGGGGCTTCATATAGGCGTTCTCAGACCTATGTGAGACCCATTATTAGAGCTGGGAATAGGTCAGAGGGGTGAGAGTAATTATTTGGCTGTGAGTTTGTCACTAGCGTGCCATAGGTGTCTCTTGGATTTATCCTGCAGCCTCGTCCTGTTGGCCTCATCAGTGTACTCCTCTTTAAGATCCTGAGCTTGTATATACAGCAATGGATGGGCTCCTCTGCAGCTGGGTAAGCATGGTACAGAGGACTAAACTTGTAGCACAGACTTTATAGACTGTTGGGAACATTAAGTGGGTGAGCTAGCTATGTACTGCCTTAGAATTTCACTACCATATAAAGGGTTTGTGTAACAAGCACTATTTCTTTAAGATCCTCTGTGAGGATTCTTTCTTTCCAGAGCAGCCACAGTACTCTGCCAAAATAACACTTCAAAACACGGACTAAACTGTGCTTCACAAATGCTTCCTTTTCTATCTTTTATCTTTTTTTAAGCTTACTTTATATCAAAAGATATAGGTGGGGGTTTTTTGTTGTTTTTTTTTTATTGATTTGAAAATTGCCTTTTACCTTTTCTTTCATCTGGCTGCACAGGGGAGGGAAATAACAGAGCAGAGGTTCTTTTTTTTTTTTTTTTTTTTTTGAGGCAGTTCTAAGTGTTTGTTTTACACACTACCTGTCATTAACTCTTGCTACTCAATTTACTCGTTTGTTATGCCCTTCTTATTCTGTTAACCGTTTTACCATAAAATGGTTACCTGTGTTTTATCTTATATTTGTTTTTGTGTTACTTCTATATTCATAATACTTTGATATCTGGGTCATAGTTTTTATGGATCAAACTGGAACTGTCCATTCTGCATCCTTGCATACTGATCCCTTAGAGGGAAGCTCCTCGGACCACTTAATTTCTAAAACAAAATGTCTGCTTTGAAAATCTGTATTAGTGTCCTCCAGCCCAGTAGTGCAATTCTTGCACGGATCACAGTTCTTAACTCTAAACAGGTTCCCCCTTTTGTTTCCTCTCAGGGGTTTCGTGCTCTTCCCGTGTGTACTACTAATTTCTGTGGACTTTTCTCTTGTCTTCAAATGTTATGTAAGTTCTGCCATTACTGAGGTATTCGCTGCTATGCCTTCTCTTAATAAGCACAAAAGTGTGTTGTCTTAGGCTAAAAGATTAATAGATATAAGTTCCTCTATCTCGCACAGAGGCAGAAAGTAATTTGATTAATTACAGGATTCAGATGACTCGGACCTTTCTTCTGAGGGAACTATTATTTGATTATTGGGGTTCTATTCCTGACAGGACTCCTTTATTTTCAAGTTGGAACGTTTTCGTTCCGTGCTACGTGTGGTCCTGCTAACTTTAGGTGTTCAGTATCCAGTTCCTTCTGAGGAAAAGTCACTGAAACACCTTGATTTACTTTTTTAAACCTCTTGCTAAATCCGCAGAAGTTTTTATCTATACTAGAAGCAATTTCTGATCTAACTTCTAAAGAGTGGAAAAAATAGGCATTCCTTATGTTCCATCTGCTAAATGTAATAAAAAATAAATTCTGATTAATGCTTCAAATGTTGAGCTGTGGTGCACTATTCCTAATGTGGAGGCGCTATTTACACCTTAGCTAAGCGTACAGCTGTCTCATTAGATTATAGTACTTTTTTCAAGGAGCCTATGGACTGTCAGAAGTTTTTTCATAAAGCTGTTTTTGTTTGTTGTTGGTATTGCAGTCTAGCATTACTTTCTGTTGCTGCTCTGTATCTGAAGAGATTAAATAATTAAAATAGACAATTCCTTTATCTTGGATGCAATTGTGGAATCAGTATTAATGCTAAACATATGACTGGCCGTCATAACTAGAAGGACTCTTTGTTTGAAATCTAGGTCTGTTGATGCGGTTTCTAAAGGCAGACTTTTCTCTCCCCATTTTCAGGGAAAGATTTTATTTGGTCGCAATTGTTTCCAAAGTCACTGGAATTAAAAGTGCTTTCTTACCACAAGATGAGATAAGTGCTGGAACAGACCTACTGGTTGCTTTTTGTTCCTTTTGTGCTGTCCTTGTAGATGCCTGATAATACCTGAAATAAATCCAAGCAAACTAAGAAGTATGTCACCTTTACTAAGTCATCATGAAGGTGCAGCCCCCACCCCGATTCAATTCTGGTAGTGGGCAGATTGAGCATTTTCTTTCATGTAATTGGCAAGAGTCCATGAACTAGTGACGTATGGGATATACAATCCTACCAGGAGGGGCAAAGTTTCCCAAACCTCAAAATGCCTATAAATACACCCCTCACCACACCCACAATTCAGTTTTACAAAACTTTGCCTCCTATGGAGGTGGTGAAGTAGGTTTGTGCTTGATTTCTATGATTTCTTCTATGATAAGCGCTTCTAAGCATTCTGAAGCTCAATTCCTCTCAGAGTACAGTGTTTGTCAGAGGGATGTGAAGGGAGTATCACCTTTTGTTTTTATGGTTTTCCTCGCGGGAAATCTGTTTTCTGGTTCTCTGTTATCGGTCGTAGGGATTTATCTCCTACCTCCCTTTTCAGATCGAGGATATACTCTTATATACCATTACCTCTGCTGATACTTTTTCAGTACTGGTTTGGCTATCTGCTATATGTGGATGGGTGTCTTTCGGTAAGTATGTTTTCATTACTTAAGACACTCTCAGCTATGGTTTGGCGCTTTATGTATTAATATAAAGTTTTAAATATATGTATTCTACTTATATTTGCCATAAGTCAGGTCTATGTGTATTTCCCTTTGCAGTCTAAACAGTTTCAGTATAGGAATCATGTTTGGGAAGTTTATTTAAACTTTTTTTCTTACCTGGGGTTCAGTCTTTTTCTAATTTGACTTTCTTTTTTTCGCGGGCAAATCTAGGCTCGCGAGGGCACAAAATGCTGATTTTTATTGCGTCATTTTTGGCGCAAAATTTTTTGGCGTGAAGTTGCACCCTTGATGGTGCAAATTTCGTCATTTCCTGCTTCGCTGTTGACGCTAGTTGTTTTGGCGCCAAATCACGTGTGTTATGACGTGAGTTGTGTCATTTCCTGGTGTTAGTTTTGCGCCAAAAACTTTTTTGCTTGTTTTTGCGTGATGCGTCATATTTGGCGCCAAATTTTTTGTTATTTTACCCCTCTCCCTCTATTGCTCGCTGTTTTCATGAACTTTGAAAGCTATTATGCCTGCTTATTTTTTTTCTCTACTGAAACTGTTACATTGTGGAAATTGTCTGTTTTGCCTAATGTTATTTTTCTTTTTCTATTACATTTTGCGAGATGTCTCATTCTGATCCTGACTCTGATGTTAATGTAGAAACTATGATGCCTTGGAAGACAATTCTACAAAGCTAAGTGTGTTCTTTTTAGCTGTTGTTATTTCTTCAGCTCAATTATGTGGCATGTATTTATCTTGTTTTATGCTAGCAATGTTTCTACATGTACGTTAACATTTACTGTTTTTTACATATTCAGTTCATGTACTTGATTTCATCTGCAAACATCACATGTTGCTTATATCATAAAAGGTTATGACTGCTATTATGCCTTTAAGTAAACTTACAAGGTCTTTTCAAAATTGTTTCAAATAATTTTGTTCTGACCAACAGCATACTTAAGTTTTTTTTCTACTGATGAAGGTTTCTTTGGCTCAAAGGATCCTGTAATCAGACAGTTTGTTGAAAAATTCTCTTTATTTTTCATTTCAACATTTTTTGTTCTTTGTATAGGAAATTTTTTAATTTTATAGCTTTTAGGAGTCTAATCCTCCTATTAACTATGTTAATAATCCTTTTCAAATCTGGATTTTATAATTTTTGCTTTTGAGGTTTTTTCCTATTCAATATACTATCTGTATTCTAGAGTATGGTTATTCTGATTCCCTCTTGGGACTGTACCACTATTTCTATGGAAATTGGTACTTGTTCAGAATTCCTTCGAATTTGAATACAACCTTAATAGAGCATATTCATGTACTGTTTTTATATTTTTAGCTCAGCTTCATTTGTGACTGACATTACTGTTCTCTCATCCTTTGAACAGTTAGCATAAGCAGTTTTCAAATTCTTAACTGTTTATTTACTTTAGATGTATTCATTTAATTACTATATCAATTATTATGATTTCAAATATATCTTCTTATCTCTGTCTTGTTATGATAACAATTTATTTGATTTCTATTATCTCCATTATTTCTGGAGGTTTAGAGATTTTTTTTTCTGCCCTACTTTTAGTCCGGTGATGGAGATCAGTTGGTGAATGTCCTAACTACAAACACTTGTTCTAGACCCATGGGTCATAGATTCATTTCCCGGCAGGGTTAATACAGCCCTTTGGCCTTTGAGGTCAATTTATTGTATTTGGGTAATAACTACTGTTTTTATCAGCTTCTAATTTTGTTAACTCAGAGTGTAAGCACTGAAGAAGCGTTTTTTTTTTTATCCTTCTGGGTGTAAAACACTATATAATTACTAGTTATTAGTCTGCATAAAGGTGCGGTTCTCAAACCAGTCCTTCTGGTGGGGGGCAGATTAAATTGCTTTTGGATGAACTCAGTCCAAATTTTATATTATTCTTAGAGTTTGAATAGATTTCTAAAATGAGACCTTCTTTGGGAAGAATTTATCTTTCTCAGTACACTCTGTGAATTTTTTTCAGGTGTGATTATGCCAGTTCTTTTTGCAGCAACAGGATTTGGGTTTCTATTTCAATTCTATTCTTAGTCTCTCATGCATTACTTTTGGAAAAACAATACCCAAGCTATAGAGGACACTGAATGCCAAGACGGGAGGGTACAATAGGCGGCCCACACTGAGGGCACCATGCCTGAACTTCTCACCAATAAAAAAAATCCTGCTTCGTCCGAAGCCGAGAAAAAATCTTTTTTTTTTTTTTAAAGGAAAAGCCCTGAGGACACTGACTTTCAGCTAATCCAGAGCCAAACTATATACTGCAAAATGGACTCGACTGAGCCACCAACAGACACCGTCGCCCAACAGACGGTCCCCCACCCCTCAAAAATGAAGGGGATACCAGCCGAAACCCCAAGGGGGAAGAGGCAAAGGAGAACAGAGGAACCGAAAGGTTCCTTAATACAAAAAAAGAACACCTCCAAGAGTAGGCCCAGCTCACAGAGATCCAAATGGACCCAGATCCTGAAAGGAAGCCACGCCTACACAAGCAAAACCCAAAACACAAGGAAGGTTTATTCAGTCCATTCTTGGATCTGAAGACTTTTTTGTTTTGTTATTCTCCACTTTTAAGTTGGCGATTATAAGGACTATTATGCCTTTTTGTTAAGGCCATTTAATTTTTTAGGATGTTTATCATATTTTATTACATTCAGACCACTTGTGGTTTCTGAGATTTTCTTTTAAGCTTTACCAATTTGTCACTTTTCCTTTTGGTTTAGTCACAGCTTTATGAATCTTTTCAAAGGTTCCTGGTGCCCTTCTTTCTGTCTTCAGACAGTAGGGTATTGTCGGGCTTCCTTATTCGGATGGTATCTTGGTAATAGCTGAAACTTTTCTTTTATTAAAGTCAGACAGACAGCTCAGCATGCTAATGCACTGTGACTGAGCTCTGTAGCAACTTGAGTGTTGCAGGTTCGATTCCCGGCGAGGTCCATTCAGCCTTTCATCTTTCCAAGGTTGATTTAATTGGGCAGCATTTTGAGTCCCTTACGGGTGATTAGACGTGCATTATAAGTACCCAATACATATATATGAAAGAACAGTTTTCAAATATATGAACTTTTCTTTTTGTGGAATCCCTCATGAATCAACTAAGTTTTGTTACTTCAAGACATGGTTAGAGGATTTAATTTACCTAAGAGTTTTGTGTTTCCTCAGATAAGGATTACTCCTTTTTGGGGTTCTAGATAGATTTTGTGTTCATGTCTTTGTCTTTATCCGACAAAAGTCAATTGTAAGTGACATTAGCCTATCTAACTTGCAGTCTAGAACATTTATTTCAGTGGCTATGTGCTAGGTCTCATAATTGCAGCATCGGGCATGGTTCCCTTGGCTTGTTTTTGATCTGAGATTTATTTTTGCTTTGCATACTGAATCAATGATACAGGGTTTTCTTTTTAAATATCACAGTTGATATTTTTAAATCTTAACACTTCTCTCTCTCTGTTTTGGTGATTAGTCTATCATCATTTTATTCAGGGGGCCTCCTTTTGTCCGTCCTTCCTGGACTGTATTCTTAATGGATGCAAGTCTTACAGGTTGGGGAGCTGTCTGAAGGTCTTTTGACAGCACAAGGGGTTTGGAAACTTCAAGGCGAGGTTTCCAATTGATATTTTGGAACTCAGAGCTCTTTTCAGGCTTGGCCTCTTTTATGAGAGAAGTTTTTCATTTTTTTTTTTTGCTTTTAGACATTCAATATCACAACTGTGGTATATGTCAATCAACAATAGGGACTCGTAGTTCCATAGAAATTAAGAGGTATTTTGAATACGTACTTAGATGGAATTCATCTCCTGTCTATTTTCTATGATTTTAGACATTTGAGAGGTGGATTATCTGTAGTCAGTCTTTACATCTGGAAGAGTGGTGTCTCTATACAGATGTGTGTTCTCAATTTCCCAGGTACATTTTCAGGTACAGGGATCCTAAGGTGGAGATGGTGGATGCATTAGCAGTATCTTGGTTTTTCAACCTAACTACATCTTTCTGCCTTTGTTTTTTTCTTCCAAAGGTGATTTTCAAGATCATATTGGAACAGTGTCGTGTTTCTGATAGCTTCAGCATGGCCTCACAGGTTTGGTATGTGGATACTGTTAGGATGTCCAGTTGCCATCATTGGCCGCTTCTCTTTGGCCAGCCCTGTTGTTTTAGGGGCTATTTTTTTCCATCAGGATCTCAAATTACTAATTTGGGGGTATGGAAATTGTTTAGTGTTGAGTCATAGAGGTTTCTCTGACTCCGTTTTTATCGTTATGTTGTAGGCTTATAAGTCTGTATCAAGGGACATGTATTATCAAACCTATATTTTATAGTTTTCTTTTCATAAATTCTCTTGGTGTTCTTTTAGAATTCCTAGGATTTTACAGTTTTTCAGGATGATTTGGATAAGTTTGTCTGCAAATTTTAACTTCCTGATATTCACTGTTTTGTGCAGGCTTTGGTTGGTATCATGCCTGTTTAAACCAAATAAGACTCCAAAAAGGAGAAATTAATAAATAAAGATTATCTACTTTCTTGGAAAGTGTTGTTTCTTTTGACTATCTCTGCTACAAGAGTTTCTGATTTATCAGCTTTCTTGTGTGTCTCCTTATCTAAGTTGTTTCATCTATATAAGTTGTTTTGTGAACTTCTTTTTTTCCTAAGGTTGTGAATTTGAACAACATTAGTAGAAAATATGTTGTCCCTTCTTTGTGTCCAAATCCTAAAGAATTCTTTGAGAGTTCTTTACATTCTTTGGATGTGGTAAGATCTTTATAATTCTATATCGAGGTTACTAGCATTTCAGAAGACTTCTAGTCTATTTGCTGTTTTTCTGGTTTCAGAAAAGGTTAGGAATAGCTCAATAAAATTGTGTTTTTATTATACTCGGGTGTTCTCTATCTTGTTTTAAACGTCAACGTTACAATACTAGAACGCTCCTTGCAGCCGACACGATATCTGGAGGATCTACCTAGCTTCTTCTGGAGGATATGCAGCTTATCATATACGGATAAGGGGGTACCGTTTCCATTGTGAACATCCAATCTGTTTCACTCTGCCACCACTAAGATATCTCCCTTCCAGCATACTGCTGTTAAAAGTCAGCCTGCTCGTTTGCACTTTTTTCACAAAGAGTGCCATCACACTTGTGAGTACCTGTTCAAAATATGATGCATATGCTTCACATCTAGTTGAAAATAATACACCATGAGGTGCTTTCTTTCTTCTTTCTTCTGTTAAGTGTGATCAGTCCACGGGTCATCATTACTTCTGGGATATTACTCCTCCCCAACAGGAAGTGCAAGAGGATTCACCCAGCAGAGCTGCATATAGCTCCTCCCCTCTACGTCACTCCCAGTCATTCTCTTGCACCCAACGACTAGATAGGATGTGTGAGAGGACTATGGTGATTATACTTAGTTTTATATCTTCAATCAAAAGTTTGTTATTTTAAAATAGCACCGGAGTGTGTTATTACCTCTCTGGCAGAGTTTGAAGAAGAATCTACCAGAGTTTTGCTATGATTTTAGCCGGAGTAGTTAAGATCATATTGCTGTTCTCGGCCATCTGAGGAGTGAGGTAAACTTCAGATCAGGGGACAGCGGGCAGATGAATCTGCATAGAGGTATGTAGCAGTTTTTATTTTCTGACAATGGAATTGATGAGAAAATCCTGCCATACCGATATAATGTCATGTATGTATACTTTACACTTCAGTATTCTGGGGAATGGTACTTCACTAGAATTACTCTGTAAGAAATACATAAAGCTGTTTAATAACTAGAGATTATGTTTAACGTTTTTGCTGGAATGTAAAATCGTTTTCATTTGCTGAGGTACTGTGTGAATAAATGTTTGGGCACTATTTTTCCACTTGGCAGTTGCTTAATCTGTTTTCTGACAGTTTCTGTTCTCCCTCACTGCTGTGTGTGAGGGGGAGGGGCCGTTTTTTGGCGCTTTTTCTAGCATCAAATATTTCAGTCAGCAACTCATTGTATTCCCTGCATGATCCGGTTCATCTCTACAGAGCTCAGGGGTCTTCAAAACTTATTTTGAGGGAGGTAATTTCTCTCAGCAGAGCTGTGAGAATTATAGTTTGACTGAGATAAAAAACGTTTATTCTGTAATTTGTTTCCTGCTTTCAGAATTTGTTATCTTTGCTAATGGGATTAAACCTTTGCTAAAGTTGTGTTGTTTACAAGGATTGAGGCTATAACTGTTTCAATTTATTAATTTTCAACTGTCATAGATCTTCTGTGCTTCTTAAAGGCACAGTATGTTTTAATATTATTCTAATTGAATTGTATTTCCAAGTTGCAAGTTTATTTGCTAGTGTGTTAAACATGTCTGATTCAGAGGATGATACCTGTGTCATTTGTTGCAATGCCAAAGTGGAGCCCAATAGAAATTTATGTACTAACTGTATTGATGCTACTTTAAATAAAAGTCAATCTGTACAAATTGAACAAATTTCACCAAACAACGAGGGGAGAGTTATGCCGACTAACTCGCCTCACGTGTCAGTACCTACATCTCCCGCTCAGAGGGAGGTGCGTGATATTGTAGCGCCGAGTACATCTGGGCGGCCATTACAAATCACATTACAGGATATGGCTACTGTTATGACTGAGGTTTTGGCTAAATTACCAGAACTAAGAGGTAAGCGTGATCACTCTGGGGTGAGAACAGAGTGCGCTGATAATATTAGGGCCATGTCAGACACTGCGTCACAGGTGGCAGAACATGAGGACGGAGAACTTCATTCTGTGGGTGACGGTTCTGATCCAAACAGACTGGATTCAGATATTTCAAATTTTAAATTTAAACTGGAAAACCTCCGTGTATTACTAGGGGAGGTGTTAGCGGCTCTGAATGATTGTAACACAGTTGCAATACCAGAGAAAATGTGTAGGTTGGATAAATATTTTGCGGTACCGACGAGTACTGAGGTTTTTCCTATACCTAAGAGACTTACTGAAATTGTTACTAAGGAGTGGGAAAGACCCGGTGTGCCGTTCTCACCCCCTCCGATATTTAGAAAAATGTTTCCAATAGACGCCACCACAAGGGACTTATGGCAAACGGTCCCTAAGGTGGAGGGAGCAGTTTCTACCTTAGCTAAGCGTACCACTATCCCGGTGGAGGATAGCTGTGCTTTTTCAGATCCAATGGATAAAAAGTTAGAGGGTTACCTTAAGAAAATGTTTGTTCAACAAGGTTTTATATTGCAACCCCTTTCATGCATTGCGCCGATCACGGCTGCAGCGGCATTCTGGATTGAGTCTCTGGAAGAGAACATTGGTTCAGCTACTCTGGACGACATTACGGACAGGCTTAGAGTCCTTAAACTAGCTAATTCATTCATTTCGGAGGCCGTAGTACATCTTACTAAACTTACGGCAAAGAATTCAGGATTCGCCATTCAGGCACGCAGGGCGCTGTGGCTAAAATCCTGGTCAGCTGATGTTACTTCTAAGTCTAAATTGCTTAATATACCTTTCAAAGGGCAGACCTTATTCGGGCCCGGGTTGAAAGAGATTATCGCTGACATTACAGGAGGTAAAGGCCATGCCCTGCCTCAGGACAAAGCCAAAGCCAAGACTAGACAGTCTAATTTTCGTTCCTTTCGTAATTTCAAAGCAGGAGCAGCATCAACTTCCTCTGCACCAAAACAGGAAGGAGCTGTTGCTCGCTACAGACAAGGCTGGAAACCTAACCAGTCCTGGAACAAGGGCAAGCAGACTAGGAAACCTGCTGCTGCCCCTAAAACAGCATGAATTGAGGGCCCCCGATCCGGGATCGGATCTAGTGGGGGGCAGACTTTCTCTCTTCGCCCAGGCTTGGGCAAGAGATGTTCAGGATCCCTGGGCGCTAGAGATAATATCTCAGGGATACCTTCTGGACTTCAAATACTCTCCTCCAAGAGAGAGATTTCATCTGTCAAGATTGTCAACAATCCAGACAAAGAAGAGGCGTTTCTACGCTGCGTACAAGAGCTCTTGTTAATGGGAGTAATCCATCCAGTTCCACGATCGGAACAGGGACAGGGGTTTTGCTCAAATCTGTTTGTGGTTCCCAAAAAAGAGGGAACTTTCAGACCAATCCTGGACTTAAAGATCCTAAACAAATTCCTAAGAGTTCCATCGTTCAAGATGGAGATTATTCGGACAATTTTACCTATGATCCAAGAGGGTCAGTACATGACCACTGTAGATTTAAAAGATGCTTACCTTCACATACCGATTCACAAAGATCATTATCGGTACCTAAGGTTTGCCTTCCTAGACAGGCATTACCAGTTTGTGGCTCTTCCATTCGGATTGGCTACAGCTCCAAGAATCTTCACAAAGGTTCTGGGTGCTCTTCTGGCGGTACTAAGACCGCGGGGAATCTCGGTAGCTCCATACCTAGACGACATTCTGATACAAGCTTCAAGCTTTCAAACTGCCAAGTCTCATACAGAGTTAGTGCTGGCATTTCTAAGGTCACATGGATGGAAGGTGAACGAAAAGAAAAGTTCACTCGTTCCACTCACAAGAGTTCCCTTCCTGGGGACTCTTATAGATTCTGTAGAAATGAAGATTTACCTGACAGAGGACAGGCTAACAAGACTTCAAAGTGCTTGCCGCACCCTTCATTCCATTCAACACCCGTCAGTGGCTCAATGCATGGAGGTAATCGGCTTAATGGTAGCGGCAATGGACATAGTACCCTTTGCACGCTTACACCTCAGACCACTGCAACTGTGCATGCTAAGTCAGTGGAATGGGGATTACTCAGACTTATCCCCTTCTCTGAATCTGGATCAAGAGACCAGAAATTCTCTTCTATGGTGGCTTTCTCGGCCACATCTGTCCAGGGGGATGCCATTCAGCAGACCAGACTGGACAATTGTAACAACAGACGCCAGCCTTCTAGGTTGGGGTGCCGTCTGGAATTCTCTGAAGGCTCAGGGACAATGGAGTCAGGAGGAGAGTCTCCTGCCAATAAACATTCTGGAATTGAGAGCAGTTCTCAATGCCCTCCTGGCTTGGCCCCAGTTGACAACTCGGGGGTTCATCAGGTTTCAGTCGGACAACATCACGACTGTAGCTTACATCAACCATCAGGGAGGGACAAGAAGCTC